>NW_027462826.1:0-28628 GCF_050947455.1 Rhinoderma darwinii
GGTAACGGCTGCTGTCCTCCTCCTCTTCCTCCTCCTTAGGGAATCACCTCTTCCTGGTCGCAATCCATGAGCTCGGACATTCCCTGGGACTGGAGCATTCCAATAACCCCACCGCCATCATGGCGCCATTCTACCAGTGGATGGACACGGAAAACTTCCAACTGCCCGAGGACGACAGGCGAGGAATACAACAACTGTACGGTGAGAAGCCCCCCTGTGTCCCCTCACCCCGGTATTATCTCTATCATATCCCCCTCACCCCGTTATCTCTATATCATCCCCCCCTCACCCCGTTATCTATATCATATCCCCCCTCACCCCGTTATCTATATCATCCCCCCCTCACCCCGTTATCTATATCACCCCCCTCACCCCGTTATTATCTATCATCCCCCCTCACCCCGTTATCTATATCATATCCCCCCTCACCCCGTTATCTATATCATCCCCCCCTCACCCCGTTATCTATATCATCCCCTCACCCCGTTATTATCTATCATTCCCCCTCACCCCGTTATTATCTATATCATCCCCCCTCACCCCGTTATCTATATCATCCCCCCTCACCCCGTTATCTCTATATTATGCCCCCTCACCCCGTTATCTATATCATCCCCTCACCCCGTTATTATCTATCATCCCCCCTCACCCCGTTATCTATATCATATCCCCCCTCACCCCGTTATCTCTATATCATGCCCCCTCACCCCGTTATCTCTATATCATCCCCCCTCACCCCGTTATCTATATCATCCCCTCACCCCGTTATTATCTATCATCCCCCTCACCCCGTTATTATCTATATCATCCCCCCTCACCCCGTTATTATCTATATCCCCCCTCACCCCGTTATCTATATCATGGCCCCTCACCCCGTTATCTATATCATCCCCCCTCACCCCGTTATCTATATCATCCCCCCTCACCCCGTTATCTATATCATCCCCCCTCACCCCGTTATTGTCCCCTCTTTCACCCTGTTGTCCTCTCCCATGATCCTCCAGGCTCCTCGCGTCGCTGCCCTCTGATTGTTGCCCCATTTGTCCGCACTTTTCGGGCCAGTGATGAGCGGCGGCGTCTCTTCCTCTTGTCTGTGCAGGGAGTCCGAGCAATGAGGCACCGAGCACCCTGTCTCCTATTCCCACTCCAGGCCACCCTGACAGGAGACCCCCAAAGCCACCACCAGGGGGAAAACCCGAGCGGCCTGGAAATGCCCCTCCTAGAAGCCCCTCCAGTCCTGACCAGTACGGGCCAAATATCTGCGAGGGCAACTTTGATTCGGTGACCGTCCTGCGGGGGGAGATGTTTGTTTTTAAGGTAAGTGGCCCCCGAGCTGGTTCTCTGGTACTGCCTCCCCTCCCCCCAGTGCCGACATCATCACCAGGGGGGCACCCGAGCTCCCGCTCTCCTGCATCCACCCTAACTAAAGCCTCCAGCAGGGGGCAGTGCGCTGACCGCGTTGTGTTCCTGCGCAGGGCGCCTGGTTCTGGAGGGTGCGCAATAACCGGGTCCTGGATAATTACCCCATGCCGATCGGCCATTTCTGGCGAGGACTCCCGGCCAACATAAGCGCCGCCTACGAGAGACACGATGGGAAGTTTGTCTTCTTTAAAGGTGAGTGCAGGCCGGGGCGCAGGAGGCGGAGACAGCGGTGTGGGGGAGGTGTAATAGATGGTCATGTGACGTCACCGGCTGTGGATTATAACGGCGTCATTGATCGGCAGGAGATAAATACTGGGTGTTCCGTGAGGCCAATCTAGAGCCGGGCTATCCGCAACCACTGAGCGACTACGGCTACGGCGTCCCATATGACAGGATCGACACGGCCATATGGTGGGAGCCCACGGGACACACCTACCTCTTCCGGGGAGACAGGTAAGGGGTCCACTGCTCACCCCTCCCCCACTCAGAGCCCTTGCCTGTCCTCCCCTCCCCCACTCAGCCCTTGCCCGTCCTCCCCTCCCCCATCTAATCTTGTTCTGTCCTCTAGTTACTGGCGTTTCAATGAGAAGACTCGCGCTGTTGACACCGGTTACCCCAAGTCTATAAAGGTCTGGGCCGGCATCCCGGACACCCCCAAAGGAGCCTCCCTAGATTTAGACGCATGTGAGTATAACACGGGGAGAGAATGACGTTCCCAGAGGGGGAGGGGGGACACACTAGTCACAGCCCCACCCCAAACAGCTGATAACAGAGAACAATAGACAGACTGTAGGACAGGCAAATACAATAATATTGCTTTCTGTTATCAGCCGTTAGATTGTATTGTTCGTGGTCATGTGACGGCCCTGGCTTGTCCCCGCAGCTTGCACTTACTTCTACAGAGGAGACAAGTACTGGAAGTTTGACAACCAGCGTCTGAAGACGGAGCCCGGATACCCCAAGTCTGTGCTGCGAGACTACATGGGCTGCCAGGAAGACGTGTTCAAAGAGCCGGACGCTGCCCCCCGCTGGCCAGACGTGGAGCGGCCACCGTTTAATCCTGCCGCTGAGCCCGAGGAGACGCCACCGGTTGAGGACGAGGAGCCCGCCGGTCGGGATGTGGATGTGGTCGTCCATATTGATGAGTACACGCGGGCGGTCAGCGTTGCCATGGTGATTGTGCCTCTACTACTGCTGCTGTGCATCTTGGGATTGATCTATATCATTGTTCAGATGCACAGGAACGGGCCCCCCAAATCCCTCAGATACTGCAAGCGATCCCTGCAGGAATGGGTGTGACCCCCGTCTGATGACCACTCGCCGCTTCCTCCTCCGGCCATCTTGGTTTTTGTGTTTTAATTTACAGTCTTTCTGGTGCTAACACAAGAGCGAATCCCCCCACCCCCCACTCCGGATCTGTGAAGTTTGCAGTGGGGGTGTAGTGCCTGCTGCCCCCTGCAGGTGTGCTGGGGTATTACTGTGGACAGCGACCCCATGTGGCTGCTGTGAGAATTGCACTTGTGATTGGCAGCCTGTAGCTGTTGATACTTTGTGTTGCTCGTGATCCCGCTCGTTACGAAGAATGTCTGGCGTGAGGGCGCCGCGGCCGCTGCCACCATCTACAATGTTTATTTTGCACTGAACAAGTCCTAAGATGGACACAAGAAAGAAACGAGGCGCAGACTCCCCTCCCCCGCTCGAGATGGGGGGTCTGCTCCCTGATGTCCGCTGTTCCTGTGGAATGTCAGTACTTGGGTAAGAAGGGAAGAGGCCACAGATACGTTCTATGGGGGCAGAGCCCAAAGTCTCCGGACGATCAGCGTCACCTAAATGTTTTTTGTTTTAATTAAAGTTTTTCTAAACATTAAGTTGTGAGATTTTGTTGCTACGGTGAGTAAGAGCGCCAAGTACAAACAACTAGGAGTGTTGGGTGTCAGTATAGCAGAGCGATGGGTAAGAGTGCCACATACAAACAACTAGGAGTGCCGGGTGTCAGTATAGCAGAGCGATGGGTAAGAGCACCAAGTACAAACAACTAGGAGTGCCGTGTGTCAGTATAGCAGAGCGATGGGTAAGAGCGCCAGCTACAAACACATCTACACCGTGTTCCAGATTATTCTGCACATTGGATTTAAGTGTCATAAACATGTAATTATTAGTTTTTCAATGAAACTCATGGCTGGTCTTGTGTCTTAGGGCTCTTTGGATCATTGTAATCAGTCTCAGACACCTGTGATAATTAGTTTGCCAGGTGTGCCCAATCAGAGGAAAACTAATTAAGAAGGACGTTCCATATTATTAAGCAGCCACAGGTTTCAAGCAATATGGGAAAGAAAAAGGATCTCTCTGCTGCCGAAAAGCGTGAAATAGAGCAATACCCTGGACAAGGCATGAAAACATTGGATATTTCAAGAAAACTTAAGCGTGATCATCGTACTGTGAAAAGATTTGTGGCTGATTCAGAGCACAGACGGGTTCGTTCAGATAAAGGCATAATGAGGAAGGTTTCTGCCAGACAAATTAATAGGATTAGGAGAGCAGCTGCTAAAATGCCATTGCAAAGCAGCAAACAGGTATTTGAAGCCGCTGGTGCCTCTGGAGTCCCGCGAACCTCAATGTGTAGGATCCTCCAGAGGTTTGCAAGTGTGCATAAAGCTATTATTCGGCCACCCCTAAACAATGCTCACAAGCAGAAACGGTTGCAGTGGGCTCAGAAATACATGAAGACTCATTTTCAAACCGTGTTGTTTACTGATGAGTGCCGTGCAACCCTGGATGGTCCAGATGGATGGAGTAGTGGATGGTTGGTGAATGGCCATCATGTCCCAACAAGGCTGCGACATCAGCAAGGAGGTGGCGGAGTCATGTTTTGGGCTAGAATCATGGGGAGAGAGCTGGTAGGCCCCTTTAGGGTCCCTGACAGTGTGAAAATGACCTCTGCAAAGTACGTAGAGTTTATAACTGACTACTTTCTTCCGTGGTACAAAAAGAAGAACCGTGCCTTCCGTAGCAAAATTATCTTCATGCATGACAATGCACCATCTCATGCTGCAAAGAATACCTCTGTGTCATTGGCTGCTATGGGCATAAAAGGAGAGAAACTCATGGTGGGGACCCCATGTTCCCCTGACCTCAAACCTATTGAGAACCTTTGTAGCCTCCTCAAGTAAAATATCTATGAGGGTGGGAGGCCGTTCACATCAAAACAGAAGCTCTGGGAGGCGATTCTGACATCCTGCAAAGATATTCAAGAGGAAACTGTCCAAATACTCCCAAATTCAATGGATGAAGAATTGTGCAGGTGATATCAGAGAAGGGTCCTGTGTAACATGTAACTTGTGCTGTGCAGGTGATATCAGAGGAGGGTCCTGTGTAACATGTAACTTGTCCTGTGCAGGTGATATCAGAGAAGGGTCCTGTGTAACATGTAACTTGTCCTGTGCAGGTGATATCAGAGGAGGGTCCTGTGTAACATGTAACTTGTGCTGTGCAGGTGATATCAGAGGAGGGTCCTGTGTAACATGTAACTTGTGCTGTGCAGGTGATATCAGAGGAGGCTCCTGTGTAACTTGTGCTGTGCAGGTGATATCAGAGGAGGGTCCTGTGTAACATGTAACTTGTGCTGTGCAGGTGATATCAGAGGAGGCTCCTGTGTAACTTGTGCTGTGCAGGTGATATCAGAGGAGGGTCCTGTGTAACATGTAACTTGTGCTGTGCAGGTGATATCAGAGGAGGCTCCTGTGTAACATGTAACTTGTCCTGTGCAGGTGATATCAGAGAAGGGTCCTGTGTAACATGTAACTTGTGCTGTGCAGGTGATATCAGAGGAGGCTCCTGTGTAACTTGTGCTGTGCAGGTGATATCAGAGGAGGGTCCTGTGTAACATGTAACTTGTCCTGTGCAGGTGATATCAGAGGAGGGTCCTGTGTAACATGTAACTTGTCCTGTGCAGGTGATATCAGAGGAGGGTCCTGTGTAACATGTAACTTGTGCTGTGCAGGTGATATCAGAGGAGGGTCCTGTGTAACATGTAACTTGTGCTGTGCAGGTGATATCAGAGAAGGGTCCTGTGTAACATGTAACTTGTGCTGTGCAGGTGATATCAGAGGAGGGTCCTGTGTAACATGTAACTTGTCCTGTGCAGGTGATATCAGAGAAGGGTCCTGTGTAACATGTAACTTGTGCTGTGCAGGTGATATCAGAGAAGGGTCCTGTGTAACTTGTGCTGTGCAGGTGATATCAGAGGAGGGTCCTGTGTAACATGTAACTTGTGCTGTGCAGGTGATATCAGAGAAGGGTCCTGTGTAACATGTAACTTGTCCTGTGCAGGTGATATCAGAGGAGGGTCCTGTGTAACATGTAACTTGTGCTGTGCAGGTGATATCAGAGAAGGGTCCTGTGTAACATGTAACTTGTCCTGTGCAGGTGATATCAGAGAAGGGTCCTGTGTAACATGTAACTTGTCCTGTGCAGGTGATATCAGAGGAGGGTCCTGTGTTACATGTAACTTGTCCTGTGCAGGTGATATCAGAGGAGGGTCCTGTGTAACATGTAACTTGTGCTGTGCAGGTGATATCAGAGAAGGGTCCTGTGTAACATGTAACTTGTCCTGTGCAGGTGATATCAGAGGAGGGTCCTGTGTAACATGTAACTTGTGCTGTGCAGGTGATATCAGAGGAGGGTCCTGTGTAACATGTAACTTGTGCTGTGCAGGAGATATCAGAGAAGGGTCCTGTGTAACTTGTGCTGTGCAGGTGATATCAGAGGAGGGTCCTGTGTAACATGTAACTTGTGCTGTGCAGGTGATATCAGAGAAGGGTCCTGTGTAACATGTAACTTGTGCTGTGCAGGTGATATCAGAGGAGGGTCCTGTGTAACATGTAACTTGTGCTGTGCAGGTGATATCAGAGGAGGGTCCTGTGTAACATGTAACTTGTCCTGTGCAGGTGATATCAGAGAAGGGTCCTGTGTAACATGTAACTTGTGCTGTGCAGGTGATATCAGAGGAGGGTCCTGTGTAACATGTAACTTGTGCTGTGCAGGTGATATCAGAGGAGGGTCCTGTGTAACATGTAACTTGTCCTGTGCAGGTGATATCAGAGGAGGGTCCTGTGTAACATGTAACTTGTCCTGTGCAGGTGATATCAGAGAAGGGTCCTGTGTAACATGTAACTTGTGCTGTGCGGGTGATATCAGAGGAGGGTCCTGTGTAACATGTAACTTGTCCTGTGCAGGTGATATCAGAGGAGGGTCCTGTGTAACATGTAACTTGTGCTGTGCAGGTGATATCAGAGGAGGGTCCTGTGTAACATGTAACTTGTGCTGTGCAGGTGATATCAGAGAAGGGTCCTGTGTAACATGTAACTTGTCCTGTGCAGGTGATATCAGAGGAGGGTCCTGTGTAACATGTAACTTGTGCTGTGCAGGTGATATCAGAGGAGGGTCCTGTGTAACATGTAACTTGTCCTGTGCAGGTGATATCAGAGAAGGGTCCTGTGTAACATGTAACTTGTGCTGTGCAGGTGATATCAGAGAAGGGTCCTGTGTAACATGTAACTTGTGCTGTGCAGGTGATATCAGAGAAGGGTCCTGTGTAACATGTAACTTGTGCTGTGCAGGTGATATCAGAGGAGGGTCCTGTGTAACATGTAACTTGTCCTGTGCAGGTGATATCAGAGAAGGGTCCTGTGTAACATGTAACTTGTGCTGTGCAGGTGATATCAGAGGAGGGTCCTGTGTAACATGTAACTTGTGCTGTGCAGGTGATATCAGAGGAGGGTCCTGTGTAACATGTAACTTGTGCTGTGCAGGTGATATCAGAGGAGGGTCCTGTGTAACATGTAACTTGTGCTGTGCAGGTGATATCAGAGGAGGGTCCTGTGTAACATGTAACTTGTGCTGTGCAGGTGATATCAGAGGAGGGTCCTGTGTAACATGTAACTTGTGCTGTGCAGGTGATATCAGAGGAGGGTCCTGTGTAACATGTAACTTGTGCTGTGCAGGTGATATCAGAGAAGGGTCCTGTGTAACATGTAACTTGCCCTGTGCAGGTGATATCAGAGGAGGGTCCTGTGTAACATGTAACTTGTCCTGTGCAGGTGATATCAGAGAAGGGTCCTGTGTAACATGTAACTTGTGCTGTGCAGGTGATATCAGAGGAGGGTCCTGTGTAACATGTAACTTGTGCTGTGCGGGTGATATCAGAGAAGGGTCCTGTGTAACATGTAACTTGTGCTGTGCAGGTGATATCAGAGGATGGTCCTGTGTAACATGTAACTTGTGCTGTGCAGGTGATATCAGAGAAGGGTCCTGTGTGACATGTAACTTGTGCTGTGCAGGTGATATCAGAGGAGGGTCCTGTGTAACATGTAACTTGTGCTGTGCAGGTGATATCAGAGGAGGGTCCTGTGTAACATGTAACTTGTGCTGTGCAGGTGATATCAGAGAAGGGTCCTGTGTAACATGTAACTTGTCCTGTGCAGGTGATATCAGAGAAGGGTCCTGTGTAACATGTAACTTGTGCTGTGCAGGTGATATCAGAGGAGGGTCCTAACATGTAACTTGTGCTGTGCAGGTGATATCAGAGGAGGGTCCTGTGTAACATGTAACTTGTCCTGTGCAGGTGATATCAGAGGAGGGTCCTGTGTAACATGTAACTTGTGCTGTGCAGGTGATATCAGAGAAGGGTCCTGTGTAACATGTAACTTGTCCTGTGCAGGTGATATCAGAGGAGGGTCCTGTGTAACATGTAACTTGTCCTGTGCAGGTGATATCAGAGGAGGGTCCTGTGTAACATGTAACTTGTCCTGTGCAGGTGATATCAGAGGAGGGTCCTGTGTAACATGTAACTTGTCCTGTGCAGGTGATATCAGAGGAGGGTCCTGTGTAACATGTAACTTGTCCTGTGCAGGTGATATCAGAGGAGGGTCCTGTGTAACATGTAACTTGTGCTGTGCAGGTGATATCAGAGAAGGGTCCTGTGTAACATGTAACTTGTGCTGTGCAGGTGATATCAGAGGAGGGTCCTGTGTAACATGTAACTTGTGCTGTGCAGGTGATATCAGAGGAGGGTCCTGTGTAACATGTAACTTGTGCTGTGCAGGTGATATCAGAGAAGGGTCCTGTGTAACATGTAACTTGTCCTGTGCAGGTGATATCAGAGGAGGGTCCTGTGTAACATGTAACTTGTCCTGTGCAGGTGATATCAGAGAAGGGTCCTGTGTAACATGTAACTTGTGCTGTGCAGGTGATATCAGAGGAGGGTCCTGTGTAACATGTAACTTGTGCTGTGCAGGTGATATCAGAGGAGGGTCCTGTGTAACATGTAACTTGTGCTGTGCAGGTGATATCAGAGGAGGGTCCTGTGTAACATGTAACTTGTCCTGTGCAGGTGATATCAGAGGAGGGTCCTGTGTAACATGTAACTTGTCCTGTGCAGGTGATATCAGAGAAGGGTCCTGTGTAACATGTAACTTGTGCTGTGCAGGTGATATCAGAGAAGGGTCCTGTGTAACATGTAACTTGTCCTGTGCAGGTGATATCAGAGGAGGGTCCTGTGTAACATGTAACTTGTCCTGTGCAGGTGATATCAGAGGAGGGTCCTGTGTAACATGTAACTTGTGCTGTGCAGGTGATATCAGAGAAGGGTCCTGTGTAACATGTAACTTGTGCTGTGCAGGTGATATCAGAGGAGGGTCCTGTGTAACATGTAACTTGTGCTGTGCAGGTGATATCAGAGGAGGGTCCTGTGTAACATGTAACTTGTGCTGTGCAGGTGATATCAGAGGAGGGTCCTGTGTAACATGTAACTTGTGCTGTGCAGGTGATATCAGAGGAGGGTCCTGTGTAACATGTAACTTGCGCTGTGCAGGTGATATCAGAGAAGGGTCCTGTGTAACATGTAACTTGCGCTGTGCAGGTGATATCAGAGGAGGGTCCTGTGTAACATGTAACTTGCCCTGTGCAGGTGATATCAGAGAAGGGTCCTGTGTAACATGTAACTTGTGCTGTGCAGGTGATATCAGAGAAGGGTCCTGTGTAACATGTAACTTGTGCTGTGCAGGTGATATCAGAGAAGGGTCCTGTGTAACATGTAACTTGTGCTGTGCAGGTGATATCAGAGGAGGGTCCTGTGTAACATGTAACTTGTCCTGTGCAGGTGATATCAGAGGAGGGTCCTGTGTAACATGTAACTTGTGCTGTGCAGGTGATATCAGAGAAGGGTCCTGTGTAACATGTAACTTGTGCTGTGCAGGTGATATCAGAGAAGGGTCCTGTGTAACATGTAACTTGTCCTGTGCAGGTGATATCAGAGAAGGGTCCTGTGTAACATGTAACTTGTGCTGTGCAGGTGATATCAGAGGAGGGTCCTGTGTAACATGTAACTTGTGCTGTGCAGGTGATATCAGAGGAGGGTCCTGTGTAACATGTAACTTGTGCTGTGCAGGTGATATCAGAGGAGGGTCCTGTGTAACATGTAACTTGTGCTGTGCAGGTGATATCAGAGGAGGGTCCTGTGTAACATGTAACTTGTGCTGTGCAGGTGATATCAGAGGAGGGTCCTGTGTAACATGTAACTTGTGCTGTGCAGGTGATATCAGAGGAGGGTCCTGTGTAACATGTAACTTGGCCTGGTAAGGCGGGATTCACACGACCGGGTCGTTCCCGAGCCCGAGTGTCGGCCGGTAAAATCGGGCATTTTGCCTGGCCGGTTTGCATTAAGTTTTGCATCCGGGCCGGGCAGATCCGGACAGTGACATCAGCGGCAACTCCTGAAGGGGAATCCCCATGTGTTTGGGGATTCCGCTTCAGGAGTTTCCCCTGATGTCACTGCCCAGATATGGACAGAGACATCAAGCGCTCTGTCCAGGAGTGGAATCCCCGAAAACACGGGGATTCCGCTCCTTCAAGGAGCTAAAGTGCGGCTAGCGCATAGATACCTCCCCGCTCTGCTATAGTGGCGTCGCCATCGGCCATGGAAGGTGTAGCCGGGCCAGGGCGCTTTTAAAACAAGCATGGGAAGGGAGCCAGTGCAGCGCTCCCTTCCACCTGCTGGACACCCCGGCCCTGCCACACCGTGTACAGCGATGCCATTCGTCAGAATGGCATCAACTCCTCCTCCTCACATGCACTCTGCGCTGTGAGGAGGAGGAGATAGAGCGCAAGCGCCGGAAAACCCGGCCATCACTCGGGACACATTCCGGTGATGGCCGTGTATTACCCGGCCCCATAGACTTCTATGGGAGCCGGCCGAAGATAGAGCATGTCCTATCTTTTGACGGCCGGTTTTCTCGGCCGTCAAAAAATCGGTCGTGTGAATAGCCCCTTTAGGGGTCTATTATTCCTAATGCAGTCGGGTGAATGAGGCCTAAGTGTTTCTTTTGAGTGAAAGAGCTTGTGATGTCTGTAAATATGACCTCCTGATGCTGCAAATTCAACAAATGACCATTTTAGTCTCTTTACAACCTGTAAATGTTCTGATCTCTGTTGTGCATAATAATGTGAAGCAAAAAAATATCTGTTCTCTTTAGGAGATTTATCAATAAAATTCTCATTATCCTCCCGCGGTTGATGCTGAAGATTATACTGACCGTCATTGCAGCGACTATTTAGGAAAATAAGTGAAAAATAACATTTACATAATAATTTGGAACGCGGTGTAGAGAGTGCCGGGTGTCAGTATAGCAGAGTGATGGGTAAGAGCACCAGCTACAAACACAACTAGGAGTGCCGGGTGTAGCAGAGTGAGGAGACAGTCCAGACCTCTGGACTAGATCCTCCTAATCTCATACAATGTCTGATCTGTTTGGTCCGCAGATCCTCCCACGGATGCTGTAAGGGTTAATCCAGCATCCTCTCTCTGACTGACCTCATACATTTCCTCTTTCCATTAGACGGGGGAGGGGGTCTCGGGACATGCTAGGGTCACATCCTCGGAGAAGTGCAGGATTATAGGGAGTATCACCCCCATGGATGGAGAGGTTTGCACTGACGACGTCTCATCGGCAGAAGATTCGTGCAGTGTGGGTGAGGTTCAGGTGCCCTGTATTGTGCCCCTTTACCCAGAGGTCACGACTCGTCACCCTGTTCAGAGCCCTGGGCACCTGTGCCCATAATTACATGTCTCCTATGACCCTCACATCCCACTAAAGAGGTTGACAATGTCTATAATGAGGGAACCACAATGCATGCTGGATCTATAGTATGATGACTGCCGCCAGCGCTGGATCTATAGTACGATGACTGCCGCCAGCGCTGGATCTATAGTACGATGACTGCCGCCAGCGCTGGATCTATAGTACGATGACTGCCGCCAGCGCTGGATCTATAGTACGATGACTGCCGCCAGCGCTGGATCTATAGTACGATGACTGCCGCCAGCGCTGGATCTATAGTATGATGACTGCCGCCAGCGCTGGATCTATAGTACGATGACTGCCGCCAGCGCTGGATCTATAGTACGATGACTGCCGCCAGCGCTGGATCTATAGTACGATGACTGCCACCAGCGCTGGATCTTTAGTACGATGACTGCCGCCAGCGCTGGATCTTTAGTACGATGACTGCCGCCAGCGCTGGATCTTTAGTACGATGACTGCCGCCAGCGCTGGATCTATAGTACGATGACTGCCGCCAGCGCTGGATCTATAGTACGATGACTGCGGCCAGCGCTGAATCTTTAGTACGATGACTGCCGCCAGCGCTGGATCTATAGTACGATGACTGCGGCCAGCGCTGGATCTTTAGTACGATGACTGCCGCCAGCG
Organism: Rhinoderma darwinii; assembly: GCF_050947455.1. Lineage (NCBI taxonomy): Eukaryota > Metazoa > Chordata > Amphibia > Anura > Rhinodermatidae > Rhinoderma > Rhinoderma darwinii. Next base: position 12,189 of record NW_027462826.1, read on the forward strand.
CTGGATCTTTAGTACGATGACTGCCGCCAGCGCTGGATCTTTAGTACGATGACTGCCGCCAGCGCTGGATCTATAGTACGATGACTGCGGCCAGCGCTGGATCTATAGTACGATGACTGCCGCCAGCGCTGGATCTATAGTACGATGACTGCGGCCAGCGCTGAATCTTTAGTACGATGACTGCCGCCAGCGCTGGATCTATAGTACGATGACTGCGGCCAGCGCTGGATCTATAGTACGATGACTGCCGCCAGCGCTGGATCTATAGTACGATGACTGCCGCCAGCGCTGGATCTATAGTACGATGACTGCCGCCAGCGCTGGATCTTTAGTACGATGACTGCCGCCAGCGCTGGATCTTTAGTACGATGACTGCCGCCAGCGCTGGATCTTTAGTACGATGACTGCCGCCAGCGCTGGATCTATAGTACGATGACTGCGGCCAGCGCTGGATCTATAGTACGATGACTGCGGCCAGCGCTGGATCTATAGTACGATGACTGCCGCCAGCGCTGGATCTTTAGTACGATGACTGCCGCCAGCGCTGGATCTTTAGTACGATGACTGCCGCCAGCGCTGGATCTTTAGTACGATGACTGCCGCCAGCGCTGGATCTATAGTACGATGACTGCGGCCAGCGCTGGATCTTTAGTACGATGACTGCCGCCAGCGCTGGATCTATAGTACGATGACTGCCGCCAGCGCTGGATCTTTAGTACGATGACTGCCGCCAGCGCTGGATCTTTAGTACGATGACTGCCGCCAGCGCTGGATCTATAGTACGATGACTGCGGCCAGCGCTGGATCTTTAGTACGATGACTGCCGCCAGCGCTGGATCTTTAGTACGATGACTGCCGCCAGCGCTGGATCTTTAGTACGATGACTGCGGCCAGCGCTGGATCTTTAGTACGATGACTGCCGCCAGCGCTGGATCTATAGTACGATGACTGCCACCAGCGCTGGATCTATAGTATGATGACTGCCGCCAGCGCTGGATCTATAGTACGATGACTGCCGCCAGCGCTGGATCTTTAGTACGATGACTGCCGCCAGCGCTGGATCTTTAGTACGATGACTGCCGCCAGCGCTGGATCTATAGTACGATGACTGCTGCCAGCGCTGGATGTTAGTGACGCATATAATGGGATCGCTGTCATTTTGAACTATAGCGTAAAATCACGCAGATGTGAAGAGATCAGAAACACTGCGCGGACGGACGTCTCCGGCATCTGCACCGACAGGACAGTCAGCTCCACGCCGGTCAATAAATAAAACGATGGACGGAGCAGCGCAGCCACATACGGGCGGGGGGGGGGGATATGGCTGTATATAAAGGATGTGACCAGGATAATGAAACAAAGGCCCCCCCACAATGGATGTGCGTGTGGGGGAGGGGACTGCGATCTGCTTCATGACATTTCCTTCTGTTCATTTCATCATCTTAATGGACCACAGAAAGTAATGAGGGAAGAAGCAGAAAGAGCGGACGCAGGAGGAGGAGCCACGTCAGCAGGAGGAGGAGGAGACACGTCAGCGGACGCAGGAGGAGACGGAGACACGTCAGCGGACGCAGGAGGAGGGGACACGTCAGCGGACGCAGGAGGAGGAGCCACGTCAGCGGACGCAGGAGGAGGAGACACGTCAGCGGACGCAGGAGGAGGAGCCACGTCAGCGGACGCAGGAGGAGGAGACACGTCAGCGGACGCAGGAGGAGGAGGAGACACGTCAGCGGACGCAGGAGGAGGAGACACGTCAGCAGCCGAACCCCAGATAATCCGCACAACCAACCAATGAAATCAGGGGCTAACGACAGTACAACCAATACACCCCTATCACATGTAAACCCCCATATGACCAGTACACCTCCACTACACCCATCACGATATATACACCCCCAAAACAGCCACTACACCCGTCACATATATATACCCCCCATATAACCAATATACACCTCCGTATAACCAGTACACACCTCACATGATATATACACCCCCAAAACAGCCACCACACCCATCACGATATATACACCCCCAAAACAGCCACCACACCCATCACGATATATACACCCCCAACACAGCCACCACACCCATCACATGATCTATATACACCCCAAAACAGCCACCACACCCAACACATGATCTATATATACACCCATCGCATGATATATACACACCCCCAAAACAGCCACCACACCCATCACATGATATATACACCCCAAAACAGCCACTACACCCATCACGATATATACACCCCCAAAACAGCCACCACACCCATCACATGATATATACACCCCAAAACAGCCACTACACCCATCACGATATATACACCCCCAAAACAGCCACTACACCCATCGCATGATATATACACCCCAAAACCACCACAACACCCATCACATTATATATACACCCCCAAAACAGCCATCACACCCATCACATGATCAATATATACACCCCCAAAGCCACCACTACACCCATCACGATATATACACCCCATATAACCAGTATACATCTCCATATAACCAGTATACACCTCCATATAACAGTATACACCTCCATATAACCAGTATACACCTCCATATAACCAGTACACACCTCCATATAACCAGTACACACCTCCATATAACCAGTACACACCTCCATATAACAGTATACACCTCCGTATAACCAGTACACACCTCCGTATAACCAGTACACACCTCCGTATAACCAGTACACACCTCCGTATAACCAGTACACACCTCCGTATAACCAGTACACACCTCCGTATAACCAGTACACACCTCCGTATAACCAGTACACACCTCCGTATAACCAGTACACACCTCCGTATAACCAGTACACACCTCCGTATAACCAGTACACACCTCCGTATAACCAGTACACACCTCCGTATAACCAGTACACACCTCCGTATAACCAGTACACACCTCCATATAACCAGTACACACCTCCATATAACCAGTATACACCTCCATATAACAGTATACACCTCCATATAACAGTATACATCTCCATATAACCAGTATACACCCCCATATAACCAGTATACAGCTCCATATAACCAGTATACACCTCCATATAACCAGTATATCAGAGACAAGTGGTACTACGAATGGAGCAGATACCATTATATGAGATGGGAGTAACTTTTGGGAGAAATTATTTTAGTTTGATTCGGAGAATCCCAGACAGGAGGTTGTGGCGTCAAATTACAGGGGCAGCTTGGACCCCCCCTCTCAGACACAGGCTTTATTATTACCCCCCACCAGATTCTGCAGCCGCAGGGCACAAGCCAGATCATCAATGGCCCTGTGTAACCAGCTGGCACAAGGCCACTTAAAGAGACAGCGGCTGATATCAGTCACATATGATGTAATGTCTCTGGAGGATATAATAGTACTGGAGTGTTATAAGAGGAGCGGCTGATATCAGTCACATATATGATGTAATGTCTCTGGAGGATATAATAGTGCTGGAGTGATATAAGAGGAGCGGCTGATATCAGTCACATATGATGTAATGTCTGGAGGATATAATAGTACTGGAGTGATATAAGAGGAGCGGCTGATATCAGTCACACATATGATGTAATGTCTCTGGAGGATATAATAGTACTGGAGTGTTATAAGAGGAGCGGCTGATATCAGTCACACATATGATGTAATGTCTCTGGAGGATATAATAGTACTGGAGTGATATAAGAGGAGCGGCTGATATCAGTCACATATGATGTAATGTCTCTGGAGGATATAATAGTACTGGAGTGTTATAAGAGGAGCGGCTGATATCAGTCACACATATGATGTAATGTCTCTGGAGGATATAATAGTACTGGAGTGATATAAGAGGAGCGGCTGATATCAGTCACACACATGATGTAGTGTCTCTGGAGGATATAATAGTACTGGAGTGATATAAGAGGAGCGGCTGATATCAGTCACATATGATGTAATGTCTCTGGAGGATATAATAGTACTGGAGTGTTATAAGAGGAGCGGCTGATATCAGTCACACATATGATGTAATGTCTCTGGAGGATATAATAGTACTGGAGTGATATAAGAGCAGCGGCTGATATCAGTCACACATGATGTAATGTCTGGAGGATATAATAGTACTGGAGTGATATAAGAGGAGCGGCTGATATCAGTCACACATATGATGTAATGTCTGGAGGATATAATAGTGCTGGAGTGATATAAGAGGAGCGGCTGATATCAGTCACATATGATGTAATGTCTCTGGAGTATATAATAGTGCTGGAGTGCTATAAGAGGAGCGGCTGATATCAGTCACATATGATGTAATGTCTCTGGAGGATATAATAGTGCTGTAGTGATATAAGAGGAGCGGCTGATATCAGTCACACATATGATGTAATGTCTCTGGAGGATATAATAGTACTGGAGTGATATAAGAGGAGCGGCTGATATCAGTCACACATATGATGTAATGTCTGGAGGATATAATAGTACTGGAGTGTTATAAGAGGAGCGGCTGATATCAGTCACACATATGATGTAATGTCTCTGGAGGATATAATAGTACTGGAGTGTTATAAGAGGAGCGGCTGATATCAGTCACACATATGATGTAATGTCTCTGGAGGATATAATAGTACTGGAGTGTTATAAGAGGAGCGGCTGATATCAGTCACACATATGATGTAATGTCTGGAGAATATAATAGTGCTGGAGTGTTATAAGAGGAGCAGCTGATATCAGTCACATATTATGTAATGTCTCTGGAGGATATAATAGTACAGGAGTGATATAAGAGGAGCGGCTGATATCAGTCACACATGATGTAATGTCTCTGGGGGATATAATAGTACTGGAGTGTTATAAGAGGAGCGGCTGATATCAGTCACATATGATGTAATGTCTCTGGAGGATATAATAGTGCTGGAGTGTTATAAGAGGAGCGGCTGATATCAGTCACACATATGATGTAATGTCTCTGGAGGATATAATAGTGCTGGAGTGTTATAAGAGGAGCGGCTGATATCAGTCACATATGATGTAATGTCTCTGGAGGATATAATAGTACAGGAGTGATATAAGAGCGGCTGATATCAGTCACACATATGATGTAATGTCTCTGGAGGATAGAATAGTACTGGAGTGTTATAAGAGGAGCGGCTGATATCAGTCACACATATGATGTAATGTCTCTGGAGGATATAATAGTACTGGAGTGATATAAGAGGAGCGGCTGATATCAGTCACATATGATGTAATGTCTCTGGAGGATATAATAGTGCTGGAGTGTTATAAGAGGAGCGGCTGATATCAGTCACACAAATGATGTAATGTCTCTGGAGGATATAATAGTACTGGAGTGATATAAGAGGAGCGGCTGATATCAGTCACATATATGATGTAATGTCTGGAGTATATAATAGTACTGGAGATATATAAGAGGAGCGGCTGATATCAGTCACATATGATGTAATGTCTCTGGAGGATATAATAGTACTGGAGTGATATAAGAGGAGCGGCTGATATCAGTCACATATGATGTAATGTCTCTGGAGGATATAATAGTACTGGAGTGATATAAGAGGAGCGGCTGATATCAGTCACACATATAATGTAATGTCTGGAGGATATAATAGTACTGGAGTGTTATAAGAGGAGCGGCTGATATCAGTCACACATATGATGTAACGTCTCTGGAGGATATAATAGTACTGGAGTGATATAAGAGGAGCGGCTGATATCAGTCACATATGATGTAATGTCTCTGGAGGATATAATAGTACTGGAGTGTTATAAGAGGAGCGGCTGATATCAGTCACATATGATGTAATGTCTCTGGAGGATATAATAGTGCTGGAGTGATATAAGAGGAGTGGCTGATATCAGTCACATATGATGTAATGTCTCTGGAGGATATAATAGTACTGGAGTGATATAAGAGGAGCGGCTGATATCAGTCACATATATGATGTAATGTCTGTGGAGGATATAATAGTACTGGAGTGATATAAGAGGAGCGGCTGATATCAGTCACACATATGATGTAATGTCTGTGGAGGATATAATAGTACTGGAGTGATATAAGAGGAGCGGCTGATATCAGTCACACATATAATGTAATGTCTCTGGAGGATATAATAGTACTGGAGTGATATAAGAGGAGCGGCTGATATCAGTCACATATGATGTAATGTCTCTGGAGGATATAATAGTACTGGAGTGATATAAGAGGAGCGGCTGATATCAGTCACATATGATGTAATGTCTCTGGAGGATATAATAGTACTGGAGTGATATAAGAGGAGCGGCTGATATCAGTCACACATGATGTAATGTCTCTGCAGGATATAATAGTACTGGAGTGATATAAGAGGAGCGGCTGATATCAGTCACACATATGATGTAATGTCTCTGGAGGATATAATAGTGCTGGAGTGATATAAGAGGAGCGGCTGATATCAGTCACACATATGATGTAATGTCTGGAGGATATAATAGTACTGGAGTGTTATAAGAGGAGCGGCTGATATCAGTCACACATATGATGTAACGTCTCTGGAGGATATAATAGTACTGGAGTGATATAAGAGGAGCGGCTGATATCAGTCACATATGATGTAATGTCTCTGGAGGATATAATAGTGCTGGAGTGATATAAGAGGAGTGGCTGATATCAGTCACATATGATGTAATGTCTCTGGAGGATATAATAGTACTGGAGTGATATAAGAGGAGTGGCTGATATCAGTCACACATGATGTAATGTCTGGAGGATATAATAGTACTGGAGTGATATAAGAGGAGCGGCTGATATCAGTCACACACATGATGTAATGTCTCTGGAGGATATGATAGTGCTGGAGTGATATAAGAGGAGCGGCTGATATCAGTCACATATGATGTAATGTCTCTGGAGGATATAATAGTACTGGAGTGATATAAGAGGAGCGGCTGATATCAGTCACATATGATGTAATGTCTGGAGGATATAATAGTACTGGAGTGATATAAGAGGAGCGGCTGATATTAGTCACATGATGTAATGTCTCTGGAGGATATAATAGTGCTGGAGTGATATAAGAGGAGCGGCTGATATCAGTCACATGATGTAATGTCTCTGGAGGATATAATAGTGCTGGAGTGTTATAAGAGGAGCGGCTGATATCAGTCACACAAATGATGTAATGTCTCTGGAGGATATAATAGTACTGGAGTGTTATAAGAGGAGCGGCTGATATCAGTCACATATGATGTAATGTCTCTGGAGGATATAATAGTACTGGAGTGATATAAGAGGAGCGGCTGATATCAGTCACACATATGATGTAATGTCTCTGGAGGATATAATAGTACTGGAGTGATATAAGAGGAGCGGCTGATATCAGTCACATATGATGTAATGTCTCTGGAGGATATAATAGTACTGGAGTGATATAAGAGGAGCGGCTGATATCAGTCACACATATGATGTAATGTCTCTGGAGGATATAATAGTACTGGAGTGTTATAAGAGGAGCGGCTGATATCAGTCACATATGATGTAAGGTCTCTGGGGGATATAATAGTACTGGAGTGATATAAGAGGAGCGGCTGATATTAGTCACATATATGATGTAATGTCTCTGGAGGATATAATAGTGCTGGAGTGATATAAGAGGAGCGGCTGATATCAGTCACACATGATGTAATGTCTGGAGGATATAATAGTACTGGAGTGATATAAGAGGAGCGGCTGATATCAGTCACACATATGATGTAATGTCTCTGGAGGATATAATAGTACTGGAGTGATATAAGAGGAGCGGCTGATATCAGTCACACATATGATGTAATGTCTCTGGAGGATATAATAGTACTGGAGTGATATAAGAGGAGCGGCTGATATCAGTCACACATATAATGTAATGTCTGGAGGATATAATAGTACTGGAGTGTTATAAGAGGAGCGGCTGATATCAGTCACACATATGATGTAACGTCTCTGGAGGATATAATAGTACTGGAGTGATATAAGAGGAGCGGCTGATATCAGTCACATATGATGTAACGTCTCTGGAGGATATAATAGTACTGGAGTGTTATAAGAGGAGCGGCTGATATCAGTCACATATGATGTAATGTCTCTGGAGGATATAATAGTGCTGGAGTGATATAAGAGGAGTGGCTGATATCAGTCACATATGATGTAATGTCTCTGGAGGATATAATAGTACTGGAGTGATATAAGAGGAGCGGCTGATATCAGTCACATATATGATGTAATGTCTGTGGAGGATATAATAGTACTGGAGTGATATAAGAGGAGCGGCTGATATCAGTCACACATATGATGTAATGTCTGTGGAGGATATAATAGTACTGGAGTGATATAAGAGGAGCGGCTGATATCAGTCACACATATAATGTAATGTCTCTGGAGGATATAATAGTACTGGAGTGATATAAGAGGAGCGGCTGATATCAGTCACATATGATGTAATGTCTCTGGAGGATATAATAGTACTGGAGTGATATAAGAGGAGCGGCTGATATCAGTCACATATGATGTAATGTCTCTGGAGGATATAATAGTACTGGAGTGATATAAGAGGAGCGGCTGATATCAGTCACACATGATGTAATGTCTCTGCAGGATATAATAGTACTGGAGTGATATAAGAGGAGCGGCTGATATCAGTCACACATATGATGTAATGTCTCTGGAGGATATAATAGTGCTGGAGTGATATAAGAGGAGCGGCTGATATCAGTCACATATGATGTAATGTCTCTGGAGGATATAATAGTGCTGGAGTGATATAAGAGGAGCGGCTGATATCAGTCACACATATGATGTAATGTCTCTGGAGGATATAATAGTGCTGGAGTGTTATAAGAGGAGCGGCTGATATCAGTCACACATATGATGTAATGTCTCTGGAGGATATAATAGTACTGGAGTGATATAAGAGGAGCGGCTGATATCAGTCACATATGACGTAATGTCTCTGGAGGATATAATAGTGCTGGAGTGATATAAGAGGAGTGGCTGATATCAGTCACATATGATGTAATGTCTCTGGAGGATATAATAGTGCTGGAGTGATATAAGAGGAGCGGCTGATATCAGTCACATATGATGTAATGTCTCTGCAGGATATAATAGTACTGGAGTGATATAAGAGGAGCGGCTGATATCAGTCACACATATGATGTAATGTCTCTGCAGGATATAATAGTACTGGAGTGATATAAGAGGAGCGGCTGATATCAGTCACACATATGATGTAATGTCTGGAGGATATAATAGTACTGGAGTGTTATAAGAGGAGCGGCTGATATCAGTCACACATATGATGTAACGTCTCTGGAGGATATAATAGTACTGGAGTGATATAAGAGGAGCGGCTGATATCAGTCACATATGATGTAATGTCTCTGGAGGATATAATAGTGCTGGAGTGATATAAGAGGAGTGGCTGATATCAGTCACATATGATGTAATGTCTCTGGAGGATATAATAGTACTGGAGTGTTATAAGAGGAGCGGCTGATATCAGTCACATATGATGTAATGTCTCTGGAGGATATAATAGTGCTGGAGTGATATAAGAGGAGCGGCTGATATCAGTCACATGATGTAATGTCTCTGGAGGATATAATAGTGCTGGAGTGATATAAGAGGAGCGGCTGATATCAGTCACATGATGTAATGTCTCTGGAGGATATAATAGTGCTGGAGTGATATAAGAGGAGCGGCTGATATCAGTCACATATGATGTAATGTCTCTGGAGGATATAATAGTACTGGAGTGTTAGAAGAGGAGCGGCTGATATCAGTCACACATATGATGTAATGTCTCTGGAGGATATAATAGTACTGGAGTGATATAAGAGTAGCGGCTGATATCAATCACATATGATGTAATGTCTCTGGAGGATATAATAGTGCTGGAGTGTTATAAGAGGAGCGGCTGATATCAGTCACATATATGATGTAATGTCTCTGGAGGATATAATAGTGCTGGAGTGTTATAAGAGGAGCGGCTGATATCAGTCACATACGATGTAATGTCTCTGGAGGATATAATAGTACTGGAGTGATATAAGAGGAGCGGCTGATATCAGTCACATACGATGTAATGTCTCTGGAGGATATAATAGTGCTGGAGTGATGTAAGAGGAGCGGCTGATATCAGTCACACATATGATGTAATGTCTCTGGAGGATATAATAGTACTGGAGTGATATAAGAGGAGCGGCTGATATCAGTCACATATGATGTAATGTCTCTGGAGGATATAATAGTGCTGGAGTGATATAAGAGGAGCGGCTGATATCAGTCACACATATGATGTAATGTCTCTGGAGGATATAATAGTACTGGAGTGATATAAGAGGAGCGGCTGATATCAGTCACATATGATGTAATGTCTCTGGAGGATATAATAGTACTGGAGTGATATAAGAGGAGCGGCTGATATCAGTCACATATGATGTAATGTCTGGAGGATATAATAGTACTGGAGTGATATAAGAGGAGCGGCTGATATCAGTCACACATATGATGTAATGTCTCTGGAGGATATAATAGAGCTGGAGTGGAGGAGCGGCTGATATCAGTCACACATATGATGTAATGTCTCTGGAGGATATAATAGTGCTGGAGTGATATAAGAGGAGCGGCTGATATCAGTCACATATGATGTAATGTCTCTGGAGGATATAATAGTACTGGAGTGATATAAGAGGAGCGGCTGATATCAGTCACATATGATGTAATGTCTCTGGAGGATATAATAGTGCTGGAGTGATATAAGAGGAGCGGCTGATATCAGTCACATATGATGTAATGTCTCTGCAGGATATAATAGTACTGGAGTGATATAAGAGGAGCGGCTGATATCAGTCACACATATGATGTAATGTCTCTGGAGGATATAATAGTACTGGAGTGATATAAGAGGAGCGGCTGATATCAGTCACATATGATGTAATGTCTCTGGAGGATATAATAGTGCTGGAGTGTTATAAGAGGAGCGGCTGATATCAGTCACATATATGATGTAATGTCTCTGGAGGATATAATAGTGCTGGAGTGATATAAGAGGAGCGGCTGATATCAGTCACATATATGATGTAATGTCTCTGGAGGATATAATAGTACTGGAGTGTTATAAGAGGAGCGGCTGATATCAGTCACACATATGATGTAATGTCTGGAGGATATAATAGTACTGGAGTGATATAAGAGGAGCGGCTGATATCAGTCACATATATGATGTAATGTCTCTGGAGGATATAATAGTACTGGAGTGTTATAAGAGGAGCGGCTGATATCAGTCACATATATGATGTAATGTCTCTGGAGGATATAATAGTGCTGGAGTGATATAAGAGGAGCGGCTGATATCAGTCACACATATGATGTAATGTCTCTGGAGGATATAATAGTACTGGAGTGTTATAAGAGGAGAGGCTGATATCAGTCACACATATGATGTAATGTCTCTGGAGGATATAATAGTGCTGGAGTGATATAAGAGGAGCGGCTGATATCAGTCACACATATGATGTAATGTCTCTGGAGGATATAATAGTACTGGAGTGTTATAAGAGGAGCGGCTGATATCAGTCACATATATGATGTAATGTCTCTGGAGGATATAATAGTGCTGGAGTGTTATAAGAGGAGCGGCTAATATCAGTCACACATATGATGTAATGTCTGGAGGATATAATAGTACTGGAGTGATATAAGAGGAGCGGCTGATATCAGTCACATATATGATGTAATGTCTGGAGGATATAATAGTACTGGAGTGATATAAGAGGAGCGGCTGATATCAGTCACACAAATGATGTAATGTCTCTGGAGGATATAATAGTACTGGAGTGTTATAAGAGGAGCGGCTGATATCAGTCACATATGATGTAATGTCTCTGGAGGATATAATAGTACTGGAGTGTTATATGAGGAGCGGCTGATATCAGTCACACATATGATGTAATGTCTCTGGAGGATATAATAGTACTGGAGTGATATAAGAGGAGCGGCTGATATCAGTCACATATATGATGTAATGTCTGGAGGATATAATAGTACTGGAGTGTTATAAGAGGAGCGGCTGATATCAGTCACATATGATGTAATGTCTCTGGAGGATATAATAGTGCTGGAGTGATATAAGAGGAGCGGCTGATATCAGTCACATATGATGTAATGTCTCTGGAGGATATAATAGTGCTGGAGTGTTATAAGAGGAGCGGCTGATATCAGTCACACATATAATGTAATGTCTCTGGAGGATATAATAGTACTGGAGTGTTATAAGAGGAGCGGCTGATATCAGTCACACATATGATGTAATGTCTCTGGAGAATATAATAGTACTGGAGTGATATAAGAGGAGCGGCTGATATCAGTCACATATGATGTAATGTCTGGAGGATATAATAGTGCTGGAGTGATATAAGAGGAGCGGCTGATATCAGTCACATATGATGTAATGTCTCTGGAGGATATAATAGTACTGGAGTGATATAAGAGGAGCGGCTGATATCAGTCACATATGATGTAATGTCTCTGGAGGATATAATAGTACTGGAGTGATATAAGAGGAGCGGCTGATATCAGTCACATATGATGTAATGCCTGACATGTCTGATAACAGGGAGCATTAGCATGTATTTACCTGTCCAACATTCGGGTTCTATCTGAATTGGCTGACAACAGAAACAATAGAGTATTTCTTGTCAGGCTGTGTCCTCCACCTGTCCAGTCTTGTTATGTAAAGCAGAGAAGCTACTACTAATAGAGCAGTGAGTGCAGCTCTGGATGTGAGTGGAGTATGAGAGCAGTCCGCACATCCTCCACATAGAGTAGAGCAGGCGGCGGCCCGCGTGCTGCACAGGTATATATAGGGGGTACGTGATCCTTCATGCCCAGACAGGCCAGGGAGAAGAAAAAGGAGAAATTAAAGGGCCCAACCCACCTGAGAACGTGGCGAGCGCGGCTTCACCCCAGCACAACGGCCGCTGCACTCAAAGGCTCCATGATGAACTAGCGCCACCCAGTGGCTTGGAGGTCGGTCAATCTCACGCAGCACGTGACCCGCGGCAATGACCCCAATGAACACTCGCTTTCCTTCACGCAGAGAAGTATATTTAGTAACTTGCATCCCAGAATGCATTGCACAGGCAGCAGATTTGAACATACACCAGGACCTGGTCTCCGAGGTAGCTTATAACACACCGGGTGTCACTGGAGAGCGGGTGAAACCAGACTGGGTGAGGGGGCACCGCGGGCCATCACTAAAGCCCCCGCCTGTAAGAGAGGAGTCCGGTGATGCCCGCAGCTCTCCCCCTGCACCCCACCTGCAGTGACATGGCTGCCTAGTCAGAGCACTCAGGAAAAACAATGAAGACTGGCAGCGCCCGGGAGATTGGCACCAGAACTAAAAACATCCCTGGATATCCGTCAATTAAAAAAAAAAAGGAAAACAACAACATGAGAAGTGATGAGTGGGGGAGGGGGTATTGCTGCTTCAGGAGAGCATCCAGGGGGCCCCCGGTCACGAGCGGCGGGGGTCCCCATCTTCACTGCTGTCCACAGCTGGGCCCTTGTTTCATTGCAGAGGCTCAGGTCACCCCGGTTTGACCTGACAACCCTACGAGGAAGCTCTGTCCAGAAGGCAAAGGGTTAAATCAAGGTACACAGAAGCTTCCTGTCTGCGGACACAACAAAGTCGGGGGAAGGGCTGAGGTTGGGCCCCAGATATCACTCATGGCTGAGGGGTTCTGACCTGTCCATCATCTCCGTATAATAAGGGAACTGGGCTCTGGTGCTGCCGAGTCCGACAACAAACTGTCCACAACCAGGAAGTGCTCCAGAACGTCAGCCTGGCTCCGCCCACCAAAACCTGATGACATCAGCAGCGGCGTCCTGCAAGGGAGAGGAGGCCGTGAGGAGACGAGGGGCCAAATATACCGACACAGCGAGGACACGGGGCCAAATACAGCGAGGACACGGGGCCAAATATACTGACACAGCGAGGACACGGGGCCAAATATACCGACACAGCGAGGACACGGGGCCAAATATACTGACACAGCGAGGACACGGGGCCAAATACAGAGACACAGCGAGGACACGGGGCCAAATATACTGACACAGCGAGGACAAGGGGCCAAATATACAGACACAGCGAGGACACGGGGCCAAATATACAGACACAGCGAGGACACGGGGCCAAATATACAGAGACAGCGAGGACACGGGGCCAAATATACAGACACAGCGAGGACACGGGGCCAAATATACAGACACAGCGAGGACACGGGGCCAAATATACAGAGACAGCGAGGACACGGGGCCAAATATACTGACACAGCGAGGACACGGGGCCAAATATACTGACACAGCGAGGACACGGGGCCAAATATACCGACACAGCGAGGACACGGGGCCAAATATACCGACACAGCGAGGACAAGGGGCCAAATATACAGAGACAGCGAGGACACGGGGCCAAATATACAGACACAGCGAGGACACGGGGCCAAATATACTGACACAGCGAGGACACGGGGCCAAATATACCGACACAGCGAGGACACGGGGCCAAATATACCGACACAGCGAGGACACGGGGCCAAATATACCGACACAGCGAGGACACGGGGCCAAATACAGAGACACAGCGAGGACACGGGGCCAAATATACAGACACAGCGAGGACACGGGGCCAAATATACCGACACAGCGAGGACACGGGGCCAAATATACTGACACAGCGAGGACACGGGGCCAAATATACTGACACAGCGAGGACACGGGGCCAAATATACTGACACAGCGAGGACACGGGGCCAAATATACCGACACAGCGAGGACACGGGGCCAAACATACTGACACAGCGAGGACACGGGGCCAAATATACTGACACAGCGAGGACACGGGGCCAAATATACCGACACAGCGAGGACACGGGGCCAAATACAGAGACACAGCGAGGACACGGGGCCAAATATACCGACACAGCGAGGACACGGGGCCAAATACAGCGACACAGCGAGGACACGGGGCCAAATACAGCGACACAGCGAGGACACGGGGCCAAACATACAGACACAGCGAGGACACGGGGCCAAATATACCGACACAGCGAGGACACGGGGCCAAATATACCGACACAGCGAGGACACGGGGCCAAATATACAGAGACAGCGAGGACACGGGGCCAAATATACAGACACAGCGAGGACACGGGGCCAAATATACAGACACAGCGAGGACACGGGGCCAAATATACCGACACAGCGAGGACACGAGGCCAAATATACAGAGACAGCGAGGACACGGGGCCAAATATACAGACACAGCGAGGACACGGGGCCAAATACAGCGACACAGCGAGGACACGGGGCCAAATACAGCGACACAGCGAGGACACGGGGCCAAACATACAGACACAGCGAGGACACGGGGCCAAATATACCGACACAGCGAGGACACGGGGCCAAATATACCGACACAGCGAGGACACGGGGCCAAATATACCGACACAGCGAGGACACGGGACCAAATATACCGACACAGCGAGGACACGGGACCAAATATACCGACACAGCGAGGACACGGGGCCAAATATACCGACACAGCGAGGACACGAGGCCAAATATACAGAGACAGCGAGGACACGGGGCCAAATATACCGACACAGCGAGGACACGGGGCCAAATATACCGACACAGCGAGGACACGGGGCCAAATATACCGACACAGCGAGGACACGAGGCCAAATATACAGAGACAGCGAGGACACGGGGCCAAATATACAGACACAGCGAGGACACGGGGCCAAATATACAGAGACAGCGAGGACACGGGGCCAAATATACAGACACAGCGAGGACACGGGGCCAAACATACAGACACAGCGAGGACACGGGGCCAAACATACCGACACAGCGAGGACACGGGGCCAAACATACCGACACAGCGAGGACACGGGGCCAAATATACCGACACAGCGAGGACACGGGGCCAAATATACCGACACAGCGAGGACACGGGGCCAAATATACCGACACAGCGAGGACACGGGGCCAAATATACCGACACAGCGAGGACACGGGACCACGCTTTTATACTTTATTTCTGCTGAATGGGACAAAATTGTGTGGAGACATAATTACCCACAATCCCATTCTCATCGCGCTGCGGTGAGGCTGCCGGGGAGCAGGTTACTGTCTGTCTGCTGCTCCTTCACCACTGGATCTGAGGAGAAAGAACAGGTCAAGATTATACTGACCCACACACAGGGACCATGGGAACCCCCAGACCCACACACAGGGACCACGGGAACCCCCAGACCCACACACAGGGACCAGGGGAACCCCAGACCCACACACAGGAACCAGGGGAACCCCCAGACCCACACACAGGAACGGGGAACCCCCAGACCCACACACAGG
>NW_027462827.1:0-28568 GCF_050947455.1 Rhinoderma darwinii
ATAATGGCGGTAATATGAAGGAACAGGGACATAATGCCGGTAATAAGAAGGAACAGGGACATAATGCCTGTAATATGAAGGAACAGGGACGTAATGCCTGTAATATGAAGGAACAGGGACATAATGCCTGTAATAAGAAGGAACAGGGACATAATGCCTGTAATAAGAAGGAACAGGGACATAATGCCGGTAATATGAAGGAACAGGGACATAATGCCTGTAATATGAAGGAACAGGGACATAATGCCGGTAAGATGAGGGAACAGGGACATAATGCCGGTAAGATGAAGGAACAGGGACATAATGCCGGTAATATGAAGGAACAGGGACATAATGCCGGTAATATGAAGGAACGGGGACATAATGCCTGTAATATGAAGGAACAGGGACATAATGCCTGTAATATGAAGGAACAGGGACCTAATGCCGGTAATATGAAGGAACAGGGAAATAATGCCGGTAGTATGAAGGAACAGGGACATAATGCCGGTAATATGAAGGAACAGGGACATAATGCCGGTAATATGAATGAACAGGGAGATAATGCTGGTAATATGAAGGAATAGGGACATAATGCCGGTAATATGAAGGAACGGGGACGTAATGCCGGTAATATGAAGGAACAGGGACATAATGCCTGTAATATGAAGGAACAGGGACATAATGCCGGTAAGATGAGGGAACAAGGACATAATGCCGGTAAGATGAAGGAACAGGGACATAATGCCGGTAATATGAAGGAACAGGGACGTAATGCCGGTAATATGAAGGAACAGGGAAATAATGCCTGTAATATGAAGGAACAGGGACATAATGCCGGTAATATGAAGGAATAGGGACATAATGCCGGTAATATGAAGGAACAGGGACATAATGCCGATAATATGAAGGAACAGGGACAAAATGCCGGTAATATGAAGGAACAGGGAAATAAAGCCGGCAATATGAAGGAACAGGGACCTAATGCCGGTAATATGAAGGAATGGGGACATAATGCCGGTAATATGAAGGAACAGGGACATAATGCCTGTAATATGAAGGAACAGGGACATAATGCCGGTAATATGAAGGAATAGGGACATAATGCCTGTAATATGAAGGAACAGGGACATAATGCCGGTAATATGAAGGAACGGGGACGTAATGCCTGTAATATGAAGGAATAGGGACATAATGCTGGTAACATGAAGGAACAGGGACATAATGCCAGTAATATGAAGGAACAGGGACATAATGCATGTAATATGAGGGAACAGGGACATAATGCTGGTAATATGAAGGAACAGGGACATAATGCCGGTAATATGAAGGAACAGGGACATAATGCCTGTAATATGAAGGAACAGGGAAATAATGCCAGTAATATGAAGGAACAGGGACATAATGCATGTAATATGAGGGAACAGGGACATAATGCCGGTAATATGAAGGAACAGGGACATAATGCCGGTAATATGAAGGAACAGGGACATAATGCCTGTAATATGATGGAACAGGGACATATTGCCGGTAATATGCAGGAACAGGTACATAATGCTGGTAAGATGAAGGAACAGGGACATAATGCCGGTGATATGAAGGAACAGGGACATAATGCCTGAAATATGAAGGAACAGGGACATAATGCCTGTAATATGAAGAAACAGGGACATAATGCCGGTAATATGAAGGAAAAGGCACATAATGCTGGGAAGATGAGGGAACAGGGACATAATGCCGGTAATATGAAGGAACAGGGACATAATGCCGGTAATATGAAGAAATAAGGACATAATGCCTGTAATATGAAGGAATAGGGACATAATGCCGGTAACATGAAGGAACAGGGACATAATGCCGGTAATATGCAGGAACAGGGATACAATGCCGGTAATATGAAGGAACAGGAAATAATGCCTGTAATATGAAGGAACAGGGACATAATGCCTGTAATATGAAGGAACAGGGACATAATGCCGGTAATATGAGGGAACAGGGACATAATGCCGGTAATATGAAGGAACAGGGACATAATGCCGGTAATATGAAGGAATAAGGACATAATGCCGGTAATATGAAGGAACAGGGACATAAAGGCGGTAATATGAAGGAACAGGGACATACTGCCGGTAATATGAAGGAACAGGGATATAATGCCGGTAATATGAAGGAACAGGGAAATAATGCCTGTAATATGAAGGAATAGGGACATAATGCCTGTAATATGAAGGAACTGGGACATAATGCCGGTAATATAAAGGAACAGGGACATAATGCCGGTAATATGAAGGAACAGGGACATAATGCCGGTAATATGAAGGAATAAGGACATAATGCCGGTAATATGAAGGAACAGGGACATAATGCCTGTAATATGAAGGAACAGGGACATAATGCCTGTAATATGAAGGAACAGGGACATAATGCCGGAAATATGAAGGAACAGGGACATAATGCCAGTAATACGAAGGAACAGGAAAATAATGCATGTAATATGAAGGAACAGGGATATAATGGCGGTAATATGAAGGTACAGGGACATAAAGCCGGTAATATGAAGGTACAGGGACATAAAGCCGGTAATGTGAAGGAACAGGGACATACTGCCGGTAATATGAAGGAACAGGGACATAATGCCGGAAATATGAAGGAACAGGGACATAATGCCAGTAATATGAAGGAACAGGGACATAATGCCTGTAATATGAAGGAACAGGGACATAATGCCGGAAATATGAAGGAACAGGGACATAATGCCAGTAATATGAAGGAACAGGAAAATAATGCATGTAATATGAAGGAACAGGGATATAATGCCGGTAATATGAAGGTACAGGGACATAAAGCCGGTAATGTGAAGGAACAGGAACATACTGCCGGTAATATGAAGGAACAGGGACATAATGCCGGAAATATGAAGGAACAGGGACATAATGCCAGTAATATGAAGGAACAGGAAAATAATGCCGGTAATATGAAGGAACAGGGATATAATGCCGGTAATATGAAGGTACAGGGACATAAAGCCGGTAATGTGAAGGAACAGGGACATACTGCCGGTAATATGAAGGAACAGGGACATAATGCCTGTAATATGAAGGAACAGGGAAATAATGCCGGTAATATGAAGGGACAGGAAAATAATGCATGTAATATGAAGGAACAGGGACATAATGCCGGTAATATGCAGGAACAGGGACATAATGCCGGTAATATGAAGGAACAGGGACATAAAGCCGGTAATATGAAGGAAGAGGCACATAATGCTGGTAAGATGAGGGAACAGGGACATAATGCCGGTAATATGATGGAACAGGGACATAATGCCTGTAATATGAAGGAACAGGGACATAATGCCGGTAATATGAAGGAACAGGGACATAATGCCGGTAATATGAAGGAACAGGGAAATAATGCCGGTTATATGAAGGAACAGGGACATAATGCCGGTAATATGAAGGAACAGGGTAATAATGCCGGTAATATGAAGAAATAAGGACATAATGCCGGTAATATGAAGGAACAGGGAAATAATGCCTGTAATATGAAGGAATAGGGACATAATGCCGGTAACTTGAAGGAATAGGGACATAATGCCGGTAATATGCAGGAACAGGGATATAATGCCGGTAATATGAAGGAACAGGGAAATAATGCCTGTAATATGAAGGAATAGGGACATAATGCCTGTAATATGAAGGAACAGGGACATAATGCCGGTAATATGAGGGAACAGGGACATAATGCCGGTAATATGAAGGACCAGGGACAAAATGCCAGTAATATGAAGGAATAAGGACATAATGCCGGTAATATGAAGGAACAGGGACATAATGCCGGTAATATGAAGGAACAGGGACATAATGCCGGAAATATGAAGGAACAGGGACATAATGCCAGTAATATGAAGGAACAGGAAAATAATGCATGTAATATGAAGGAACAGGGACATAATGCTGGTAAGATGAGGGAACAGGGACATAATGCTGGTAAGATGAGGGAACAGGGACATAATGCCGGTGATATGAAGAAACAGGGACATAATGCCGGTAATATGAAGGAACATGCACATAATGCCGGTAAGATGAGGGAACAGGGACATAATGCCGGTAATATGAAAGAACAGGGACATAATGCCGGTAATATAAAGGAACAGGGACATAATGCCGGTAATATGAAGGAACAGGGACATAATGCCTGTAATATGAAGGAACAGGGACATAATGCCTGTAATATGAAGGAACAGGGACATAATGCCGGAAATATGAAGGAACAGGGACATAATGCCAGTAATATGAAGGAACAGGAAAATAATGCATGTAATATGAAGGAACAGGGATATAATGCCGGTAATATGAAGGTACAGGGACATAAAGCCGGTAATGTGAAGGAACAGGAACATACTGCCGGTAATATGAAGGAACAGGGACATAATGCCGGAAATATGAAGGAACAGGGACATAATGCCAGTAATATGAAGGAACAGGGACATAATGCCTGTAATATGAAGGAACAGGGACATAATGCCGGAAATATGAAGGAACAGGGACATAATGCCAGAAATATGAAGGAACGGGAAAATAATGCATGTAATATGAAGGAACAGGGATATAATGCCGGTAATATGAAGGTACAGGGACATAAAGAAGGTAATGTGAAGGAACAGGGACATACTGCCGGTAATATGAAGGAACAGGGACATAATGCCGGAAATATGAAGGAACAGGGACATAATGCCAGTAATATGAAGGAACAGGAAAATAATGCATGTAATATGAAGGAACAGGGATATAATGCCGGTAATATGAAGGTACAGGGACATAAAGCCGGTAATGTGAAGGAACAGGGACATACTGCCGGTAATATGAAGGAACAGGGACATAATGCCTGTAATATGAAGGAACAGGGAAATAATGCCGGTAATATGAAGGAACAGGCACATAATGCTGGTAAGATGAGGGAACAGGGACATAATGCCGGTAATATGAAGGAACAGGGACATAATGCCGGTAATATGAAGAAATAAGGACATAATGCCGGTAATATGAAGGAACAGGGAAATAATGCCTGTAATATGAAGGAATAGGGACAGAATGCCGGTAACATGAAGGAACAGGGACATAATGCCGGTAATATGCAGGAACAGGGATATAATGCCGGTAATATGAAGGAACAGGGAAATAATGCCTGTAATATGAAGGAACAGGGACATAATGCCGGTAATATGAGAGAACAGGGACATAATGCCGGTAATATGAAGGAACAGGGACATAATGCCGGTAATATGAAGGAACAGGGACATAATGCCGGTAATATGAAGGAATAAGGACATAATGCCGGTAATATGAAGGAACAGGGACATAATGCCTGTAATATGAAGGAACAGGGACATACTGCCGGTAATATGAAGGAACAGGGACATAATGCCGGAAATATGAAGGAACAGGGACATAATGCCGGTAATATGAAGGAACAGGGACATAATGCCGGTAATATGAAGGAACAGGGACATAATGCCGGTAATATGAAGGAATAAGGACATAATGCCGGTAATATGAAGGAACAGGGACATAATGCCTGTAATATGAAGGAACAGGGACATACTGCCGGTAATATGAAGGAACAGGGACATAATGCCGGAAATATGAAGGAACAGGGACATAATGCCAGTAATATGAAGGAACAGTGACATAATGCATGTAATATGAGGGAACAGGGACATAATGCCGGTATTATGAAGGAATAGGACATAATGCCTGTAATATGAAGGAACAGGGACATAATGCCGGTAATATGAAGGAACAGGCACATAATGCTGGTAGGATGAGGGAACAGGGACATAATGCCGGTGATATGAAGGAACAGGGACATAATGCCGGTAATATGAAGGAACAGGCACATAATGCCTGTAATATGCAGGAACAGGGAAATAATGCCGGTAATATAAAGGAACAGGGACATAATGCCTGTAATATGAAGAAACAGGGACATAATGCCGGTAATATGAAGAAACAGGGACATAATGCCGGTAATATCAAGGAACAGGCACATAATGCTGGTAAGATGAGGGAACAGGGACATAATGCCGGTAATATGAAGGAACAGGCACATAATGCTGGTAAGATGAGGGAACAGGGACATAATACCGGTAATATGAAGGAACAGGGACATAATGCCGGTAATATGAAGAAATAAGGACATAATGCCGGTAATATGAAGGAACAGGGACATAATGCCGGTAACATGAAGGAACAGGGACATAATGCCGGTAATATGCAGGAACAGGGATATAATGCCGGTAATATGAAGGAACAGGGAAATAATGCCTGTAATATGAAGGAATAGGGACATAATGCCGGTAACATGAAGGAACAGGGACATAATGCCGGTAATATGCAGGAACAGGGATATAATGCCGGTAATATGAAGGAACAGGGACATAATGCCGGTAATATGAAGGAATAAGGACATAATGCCGGTAATATGAAGGAACAGGGACATAATGCCTGTAATATGAAGGAACAGGGACATACTGCCGGTAATATGAAGGAACAGGGACATAATGCCGGAAATATGAAGGAACAGGGACATAATGCCAGTAATATGAAGGAACAGTGACATAATGCCGGTAATATGAAGGAACAGGCACATAATGCTGGTAGGATGAGGGAACAGGGACATAATGCCGGTGATATGAAGGAACAGGGACATAATGCCGGTAATATGAAGGAACAGGCACATAATGCCTGTAATATGCAGGAACAGGGAAATAATGCCGGTAATATAAAGGAACAGGGACATAATGCCTGTAATATGAAGAAACAGGGACATAATGCCGGTAATATGAAGAAACAGGGACATAATGCCGGTAATATCAAGGAACAGGCACATAATGCTGGTAAGATGAGGGAACAGGGACATAATGCCGGTAATATGAAGGAACAGGCACATAATGCTGGTAAGATGAGGGAACAGGGACATAATGCCGGTAATATGAAGGAACAGGGACATAATGTCGGTAATATGAAGAAATAAGGACATAATGCCGGTAATATGAAGGAACAGGGACATAATGCCGGTAACATGAAGGAACAGGGACATAATGCCGGTAATATGCAGGAACAGGGATATAATGCCGGTAATATGAAGGAACAGGGAAATAATGCCTGTAATATGAAGGAATAGGGACATAATGCCGGTAACATGAAGGAACAGGGACATAATGCCGGTAATATGCAGGAACAGGGATATAATGCCGGTAATATGAAGGAACATTGAAATAATGCCTGTAATATGAAGGAATAGGGACATAATGCCTGTAATATGAAGGAACAGGGACATAATGCCGGTAATATGAGGGAACAGGGACATAATGGCGGCAATATGAAGGAACAGGGACATAATGCCGGTAATATGAAGGAATAAGGACATAATGCCGGTAATATGAAGGAACAGGGACATAATGCCTGTAATATGAAGGAACAGGGACATAATGCCGGTAATATGAAGGAACAGGGACATAATGCCAGCAATATGAAGGAACAGGAAAATAATGCATGTAATATGAAGGAACAGGGATATAATGCCGGTAATATGAAGAACAAGGGACATAAAGCCGGTAATATGAAGGAACAGGGACATACTGTCGGTAATATGAAGGAACAGGGACATAATGCCGGAAATATGAAGGAACAGGGACATAATGCCTGTAATATGAAGGAACAGGGACATAATGCATGTAATATGAGGGAACAGGGACATAATGCCGGTAATATGAAGGAACAGGGACATAATGCCAGTAATATGAAGGAACAGGGACATAATGCATGTAATATGAGGGAACAGGGACATAATGTCGGTAATATGAAGGAACAGGGACATAATGCCGGTAATAAGAAGGAATAGGACATAATGCCTGTAATATGAAGGAACAGGGACATAATGCCGGTAATATGAAGGAACAGGGAGGAAATGCCGGTAATATGAACGAACAGGGACATAATGCCTGTAATATGAAGGAACAGGGACATAATGCCTGTAATATGAAGGAACAGGGACATAATGCCTGTAATATGAGGGAACAGGGACATAATGCCTGTAATATGAAGGAACAGGGACATAATGCCGGTAATATGAAGGAACAGGGACATAATGCCGGTAATATGAAGGAACAGGGACATAATTCCGGTAATAAGAAGGAACAGGGACATAATGCCGGTAAGATGAAGGAACAGGGACATAATGCCGGTAAGATGAAGGAACAGGGACATAATGCCGGTAATATGAAGGAACAGGGACATAATGACCCAAATATGAAGGAACAGGGACATAATGCCGGAAATATGAAGGAACAGGGACATAATGCCGGTAATATGAAGGAATAGGGACATAATGCCTGTAATATGAAGGAACAGGGACCTAATGCCGGTAATATGAACGAACAGGGAAATAATGCCGGTAATATGAAGGAACGGGGACATAATGCTGGTAAGATGAGGGAACAGGGACATAATGCCGGTAATATGAAGGAACAGGGACATAATGCCGGAAATATGAAGGAATAGGGACATAATGCCAGTAATATGAAGGAACAGAAAAATAATGCATGTAATATGAAGGAACAGGGACATAATGCCGGTAATATGAAGGAATAGGGACATAATGCCGGTAATATGAAGGAACAGGGACATAATGCCGATAATATGAAGGAACAGGGACATAATGCCTGTAATATGAAGGAACAGGGACATAATGCCGGTAATATGAAGGAACAGGGACATAATGCCGGTAATATGAAGGAACAGGGACATATATGCCTGTAATATGAAGGAACAGAGAAATAATGCCTGTAATATGAAGGAATAGGGACATAATGCCAGTAATATGAAGGAACAGAAAAATAATGCATGTAATATGAAGGAACAGGGACATAATGCCGGTAATATGAAGGAATAGGGACATAATGTCGTTAATATGAAGGAACAGGGACATAATGCCGGTAATATGAAGGAATAGGGACATAATGCCTGTAATATGAAGGAACAGGGACATAATGCCGGTAATATGAAGGAACGGGGACGTAATGTCGGTAATATGAAGGAACAGGGACATAATGCCTGTAATATGAAGGAACAGGGACATAATGCCGGCAATATGAAGGAACAGGGACGTAATGCCTGTAATATGAAGAAACAGGGACGTAATGCCGGTAATATGAAGGAACAGGGACATAATGCCGGTAATATGAAGGAACAGGGACCTAGTGCCGGTAATATGAAGGAACAGGGAAATAATGCCGGTAGTATGAAGGAACAGGGACATAATGGCGGTAATATGAAGGAACAGGGACATAATGCCGGTAATATGAATGAACAGGGAGATAATGTCGGTAATATGAAGGAACAGGGACATAATGCCGGTAATATGAAGGAATAGGGACATAATGCCTGTAATATGAAGGAACAGGGACATAATGCCGGTAATATGAAGAAACAGGGACATAATGCCGATAATATGAAGGAACAGGGACAAAATGCCGGTAATATGAAGGAACAGGGAAATAAAGCCGGTAATATTAAGGAACAGGGACCTAATGCCGGTAATATGAAGGAACAGGGACATAATGCCGGTAATATGAGGGAACAGGGACATAATGCCGGTAATATGAAGGAACAGGGACATAATGCCGGTAATATGAAGGAACAGGGACATAAAGCCGGTAATATGAAGAAACAGGGACATAATTCCGGTAATATGAAGGAACAGAGACATAATGCCGGTAATATGAAGGAACAGGGACGTAATGCCTGGAATAGGAAGAAACAGGGACGTAATGCTGGTAATATGAAGGAACGGGGACATAATGCCGGTAATATGAAGGAACGGGGACATAATGCCGGTAATATGAAGGAACGGGGATATAGTGCCTGTAATATGAAGGAACAGGGATATAGTGCCTGTAATATGAAGGAACAGGGACATAATGCCTGTAATATGAATGAACAGGGAGATAATGTCGGTAATATGAAGGAACAGGGACATAATGCCTGTAATATGAAGGAACAGGGACATAATGCCGGTAATATGAAGGAACAGGGACATAATGCCTGTAATAAGCAGGAACAGGGACATAATGCCGGTAATATGAAGGAACAGGGACATAATGCCGGTAATATGAAGGAACGGGGACATAATGCCGGTAATATGAAGGAATGGGGACATAATGCCGGTAATATGAAGGAATAGGGACATAATGCCTGTAATATGAAGGAACAGGGACATAATGCCGGTAATATGAAGGAACGGGGACGTAATGCCTGTAATATGAAGGAACAGGGACATAATGCCGGCAATATGAAGGAACAGGGACGTAATGCCTGTAATATGAAGAAACAGGGACGTAATGCCGGTAATATGAAGGAACAGGGACATAATGCCGGTAATATGAAGGAACGGGGACATAATGCCTGTAATATGAAGGAACAGGGACATAATGCCTGTAATATGAAGGAACAGGGACCTAATGCCGGTAATATGAAGGAACAGGGAAATAATGCCGGTAGTATGAAGGAACAGGGACATAATGCCGGTAATATGAAGGAACAGGGACATAATGCCGGTAATATGAATGAACAGGGAGATAATGTCGGTAATATGAAGGAACAGGGACATAATGCCGATAATCTGAAGGAACAGGGACCTAATGCCGGTAATATGAAGGAACAGGGACCTAATGCCGGTAATATGAAGGAACAGAGACATAATGCCTGTAATATGAAGGAACAGGGACATAATGCCTGTAATATGAAGGAACAGGGACATAATGCCGGTAATATGAAGGAACGGGGATATAGTGCCTGTAATATGAAGGAACAGGGATATAGTGCCTGTAATATGAAGGAACAGGGACATAATGCCTGTAATATGAAGGAACAGGCACATAATGTCGGTAATATGAAGGAACAGGGACATAATGTCTGTAATATGCAGGAACAGGGACATAATGCCGGTAATATGAAGGAACAAGGACATAATGCTGGTAATATGAAGGAACAGGGACATAATGCCGGTAATATGCAGGAACAGGGACATAATGCCGGTAATATGAAGGAACAGGGACATAATGCCGGTAATATGAAGGAACAGGGACATAATGCCGGTAATAAGAAGGAACAGGGACATAATGCCTGTAATATGAATGAACAGGGACGTAATGCCTGTAATATGAAGGAACAGGGACATAATGCCTGTAATAAGAAGGAACAGGGACATAATGCCTGTAATAAGAAGGAACAGGGACATAATGCCGGTAATATGAAGGAACAGGGACATAATGCCTGTAATATGAAGGAACAGGGACATAATGCCGGTAATATGAATGAACAGGGAGATAATGTCGGTAATATGAAGGAACAGGGACATAATGCCGGTAATATGAAGGAATAGGGACATAATGCCTGTAATATGAAGGAACAGGGACATGATGACGGTAATATGAAGGAACAGGGATATAATGCCGGTAATATGAGGGAACAGGGACATAATGCCTGTAATATGAAGGAACGGGGACATAATGCCTGTAATATGAAGGAACGGGGACATAATGCCGGTAATATGAAGGAACAGGGATATAGTGCCTGTAATATGAAGGAACAGGGATATAATGCCGGTAATATTAAGGTACAGGGACATAATGCCTGTAATATGAAGGAACAGGGACATAATGCCTGTAATATGAAAGAACAGGGACCTAATGCCGGTAATATGAAGGAACAGGGAAATAATGCCGGTAGTATGAAGGAACAGGGACATAATGCCGGTAATATAAAGGAACAGGGACATAATGCCGGTAATATGAATGAACAGGGAGATAATGTCGGTAATATGAAGGAACAGGGACATAATGCCGGTAATATGAAGGAATAGGGACATAATGCCTGTAATATGAAGGAACAGGGACATAATGCCGGTAATATGAATGAACAGGGAGATAATGTCGGTAATATGAAGGAACAGGGACATAATGCCGGTAATATGAAGGAATAGGGACATAATGCCTGTAATAAGAAGGAACAGGGACATAATGCCGGTAATATGAAGGAACAGGGACATAATGCCGGTAATATGAAGGAATAGGGACATAATGCCTGTAATATGAAGGAACAGGGAAATAATGCCGGTAATATGAAGGAACAGGGACATAATGCCGGTAATATGAATGAACAGGGAGATAATGTCGGTAATATGAAGGAACAGGGACATAATGCCGGTAATATGAAGGAATAGGGACATAATGCCTGTAATATGAAGGAACAGGGACATAATGACGGTAATATGAAGGAACAGGGATATAATGCCGGTAATATGAGGGAACAGGGACATAATGCCTGTAATATGAAGGAACGGGGACATAATGCCTGTAATATGAAGGAACGGGGACATAATGCCGGTAATATGAAGGAACAGGGATATAGTGCCTGTAATATGAAGGAACAGGGATATAATGCCGGTAATATTAAGGTACAGGGACATAATGCCTGTAATATGAAGGAACAGGGACATAATGCCTGTAATATGAAAGAACAGGGACCTAATGCCGGTAATATGAAGGAACAGGGAAATAATGCCGGTAGTATGAAGGAACAGGGACATAATGCCGGTAATATAAAGGAACAGGGACATAATGCCGGTAATATGAATGAACAGGGAGATAATGTCGGTAATATGAAGGAACAGGGACATAATGCCGGTAATATGAAGGAATAGGGACATAATGCCTGTAATATGAAGGAACAGGGACATAATGCCTGTAATATGAAGGAACAGGGACATAATGCCGGTAATATGAATGAACAGGGAGATAATGTCGGTAATATGAAGGAACAGGGACATAATGCCGGTAATATGAAGGAATAGGGACATAATGCCTGTAATAAGAAGGAACAGGGACATAATGCCGGTAATATGAAGGAACAGGGACATAATGCCGGTAATATGAAGGAATAGGGACATAATGCCTGTAATATGAAGGAACAGGGACATAATGCCGGTAATATGAAGGAACAGGGACATAATGCCGATAATCTGAAGGAACAGGGACAAAATGCCGGTAATATGAAGGAACAGGGAAATAAAGCCGGTAATATGAAGGAACAGGGACCTAATGCCGGTAATATGAAGGAACAGGGACATAATGCCGGTAATATGAGGGAACAAGGACATAATGCCGGTAATATGAAGGAACAGGGACATAATGCCGGTAATATGAAGGAACAGGGACATAATGCCGGTAATATGAAG
This sequence comes from Rhinoderma darwinii, assembly GCF_050947455.1. Lineage (NCBI taxonomy): Eukaryota > Metazoa > Chordata > Amphibia > Anura > Rhinodermatidae > Rhinoderma > Rhinoderma darwinii. The sequence continues at coordinate 13,279 of NW_027462827.1, forward strand.
GAACAGGGACATAAAGCCGGTAATATGAAGAAACAGGGACATAATGCCGGTAATATGAAGGAACAGGGACATAATGCCGATAATCTGAAGGAACAGGGACAAAATGCCGGTAATATGAAGGAACAGGGAAATAAAGCCGGCAATATGAAGGAAAAGGGACCTAATGCCGGTAATATGAAGGAACAGGGACATAATGCCTGTAATATGAAGGAACAGGGATATAATGCCGGTAATATGAAGGAACAGGGAAATAATGCCTGTAATATGAAGGAATAGGGACATAATGCCGGTAACATGAAGGAACAGGGACATAATGCCGGTAATATGCAGGAACAGGGATATAATGCCGGTAATATGAAGGAACATTGAAATAATGCCTGTAATATGAAGGAATAGGGACATAATGCCTGTAATATGAAGGAACAGGGACATAATGCCGGTAATATGAGGGAACAGGGACATAATGGCGGCAATATGAAGGAACAGGGACATAATGCCGGTAATATGAAGGAATAAGGACATAATGCCGGTAATATGAAGGAACAGGGACATAATGCCTGTAATATGAAGGAACAGGGACATAATGCCGGTAATATGAAGGAACAGGGACATAATGCCGGAAATATGAAGGAACAGGGACATAATGCCAGCAATATGAAGGAACAGGAAAATAATGCATGTAATATGAAGGAACAGGGATATAATGCCGGTAATATGAAGAACAAGGGACATAAAGCCGGTAATATGAAGGAACAGGGACATACTGTCGGTAATATGAAGGAACAGGGACATAATGCCGGAAATATGAAGGAACAGGGACATAATGCCTGTAATATGAAGGAACAGGGACATAATGCATGTAATATGAGGGAACAGGGACATAATGCCGGTAATATGAAGGAACAGGGACATAATGCCAGTAATATGAAGGAACAGGGACATAATGCATGTAATATGAGGGAACAGGGACATAATGTCGGTAATATGAAGGAACAGGGACATAATGCCGGTAATAAGAAGGAATAGGACATAATGCCTGTAATATGAAGGAACAGGGACATAATGCCGGTAATATGAAGGAACAGGGAGGAAATGCCGGTAATATGAACGAACAGGGACATAATGCCTGTAATATGAAGGAACAGGGACATAATGCCTGTAATATGAAGGAACAGGGACATAATGCCTGTAATATGAGGGAACAGGGACATAATGCCTGTAATATGAAGGAACAGGGACATAATGCCGGTAATATGAAGGAACAGGGACATAATGCCGGTAATATGAAGGAACAGGGACATAATTCCGGTAATAAGAAGGAACAGGGACATAATGCCGGTAAGATGAAGGAACAGGGACATAATGCCGGTAAGATGAAGGAACAGGGACATAATGCCGGTAATATGAAGGAACAGGGACATAATGACCCAAATATGAAGGAACAGGGACATAATGCCGGAAATATGAAGGAACAGGGACATAATGCCGGTAATATGAAGGAATAGGGACATAATGCCTGTAATATGAAGGAACAGGGACCTAATGCCGGTAATATGAACGAACAGGGAAATAATGCCGGTAATATGAAGGAACGGGGACATAATGCTGGTAAGATGAGGGAACAGGGACATAATGCCGGTAATATGAAGGAACAGGGACATAATGCCGGAAATATGAAGGAATAGGGACATAATGCCAGTAATATGAAGGAACAGAAAAATAATGCATGTAATATGAAGGAACAGGGACATAATGCCGGTAATATGAAGGAATAGGGACATAATGCCGGTAATATGAAGGAACAGGGACATAATGCCGATAATATGAAGGAACAGGGACATAATGCCTGTAATATGAAGGAACAGGGACATAATGCCGGTAATATGAAGGAACAGGGACATAATGCCGGTAATATGAAGGAACAGGGACATATATGCCTGTAATATGAAGGAACAGAGAAATAATGCCTGTAATATGAAGGAATAGGGACATAATGCCAGTAATATGAAGGAACAGAAAAATAATGCATGTAATATGAAGGAACAGGGACATAATGCCGGTAATATGAAGGAATAGGGACATAATGTCGTTAATATGAAGGAACAGGGACATAATGCCGGTAATATGAAGGAATAGGGACATAATGCCTGTAATATGAAGGAACAGGGACATAATGCCGGTAATATGAAGGAACGGGGACGTAATGTCGGTAATATGAAGGAACAGGGACATAATGCCTGTAATATGAAGGAACAGGGACATAATGCCGGCAATATGAAGGAACAGGGACGTAATGCCTGTAATATGAAGAAACAGGGACGTAATGCCGGTAATATGAAGGAACAGGGACATAATGCCGGTAATATGAAGGAACAGGGACCTAGTGCCGGTAATATGAAGGAACAGGGAAATAATGCCGGTAGTATGAAGGAACAGGGACATAATGGCGGTAATATGAAGGAACAGGGACATAATGCCGGTAATATGAATGAACAGGGAGATAATGTCGGTAATATGAAGGAACAGGGACATAATGCCGGTAATATGAAGGAATAGGGACATAATGCCTGTAATATGAAGGAACAGGGACATAATGCCGGTAATATGAAGAAACAGGGACATAATGCCGATAATATGAAGGAACAGGGACAAAATGCCGGTAATATGAAGGAACAGGGAAATAAAGCCGGTAATATTAAGGAACAGGGACCTAATGCCGGTAATATGAAGGAACAGGGACATAATGCCGGTAATATGAGGGAACAGGGACATAATGCCGGTAATATGAAGGAACAGGGACATAATGCCGGTAATATGAAGGAACAGGGACATAAAGCCGGTAATATGAAGAAACAGGGACATAATTCCGGTAATATGAAGGAACAGAGACATAATGCCGGTAATATGAAGGAACAGGGACGTAATGCCTGGAATAGGAAGAAACAGGGACGTAATGCTGGTAATATGAAGGAACGGGGACATAATGCCGGTAATATGAAGGAACGGGGACATAATGCCGGTAATATGAAGGAACGGGGATATAGTGCCTGTAATATGAAGGAACAGGGATATAGTGCCTGTAATATGAAGGAACAGGGACATAATGCCTGTAATATGAAGGAACAGGGACATAATGCCGATAATATGAATGAACAGGGAGATAATGTCGGTAATATGAAGGAACAGGGACATAATGCCTGTAATATGAAGGAACAGGGACATAATGCCGGTAATATGAAGGAACAGGGACATAATGCCTGTAATAAGCAGGAACAGGGACATAATGCCGGTAATATGAAGGAACAGGGACATAATGCCGGTAATATGAAGGAACGGGGACATAATGCCGGTAATATGAAGGAATGGGGACATAATGCCGGTAATATGAAGGAATAGGGACATAATGCCTGTAATATGAAGGAACAGGGACATAATGCCGGTAATATGAAGGAACGGGGACGTAATGCCTGTAATATGAAGGAACAGGGACATAATGCCGGCAATATGAAGGAACAGGGACGTAATGCCTGTAATATGAAGAAACAGGGACGTAATGCCGGTAATATGAAGGAACAGGGACATAATGCCGGTAATATGAAGGAACGGGGACATAATGCCTGTAATATGAAGGAACAGGGACATAATGCCTGTAATATGAAGGAACAGGGACCTAATGCCGGTAATATGAAGGAACAGGGAAATAATGCCGGTAGTATGAAGGAACAGGGACATAATGCCGGTAATATGAAGGAACAGGGACATAATGCCGGTAATATGAATGAACAGGGAGATAATGTCGGCAATATGAAGGAACAGGGACATAATGCCGATAATCTGAAGGAACAGGGACCTAATGCCGGTAATATGAAGGAACAGGGACCTAATGCCGGTAATATGAAGGAACAGAGACATAATGCCTGTAATATGAAGGAACAGGGACATAATGCCTGTAATATGAAGGAACAGGGACATAATGCCGGTAATATGAAGGAACGGGGATATAGTGCCTGTAATATGAAGGAACAGGGATATAGTGCCTGTAATATGAAGGAACAGGGACATAATGCCTGTAATATGAAGGAACAGGCACATAATGTCGGTAATATGAAGGAACAGGGACATAATGTCTGTAATATGCAGGAACAGGGACATAATGCCGGTAATATGAAGGAACAAGGACATAATGCTGGTAATATGAAGGAACAGGGACATAATGCCGGTAATATGCAGGAACAGGGACATAATGCCGGTAATATGAAGGAACAGGGACATAATGCCGGTAATATGAAGGAACAGGGACATAATGCCGGTAATAAGAAGGAACAGGGACATAATGCCTGTAATATGAATGAACAGGGACGTAATGCCTGTAATATGAAGGAACAGGGACATAATGCCTGTAATAAGAAGGAACAGGGACATAATGCCTGTAATAAGAAGGAACAGGGACATAATGCCGGTAATATGAAGGAACAGGGACATAATGCCTGTAATATGAAGGAACAGGGACATAATGCCGGTAATATGAATGAACAGGGAGATAATGTCGGTAATATGAAGGAACAGGGACATAATGCCGGTAATATGAAGGAATAGGGACATAATGCCTGTAATATGAAGGAACAGGGACATGATGACGGTAATATGAAGGAACAGGGATATAATGCCGGTAATATGAGGGAACAGGGACATAATGCCTGTAATATGAAGGAACGGGGACATAATGCCTGTAATATGAAGGAACGGGGACATAATGCCGGTAATATGAAGGAACAGGGATATAGTGCCTGTAATATGAAGGAACAGGGATATAATGCCGGTAATATTAAGGTACAGGGACATAATGCCTGTAATATGAAGGAACAGGGACATAATGCCTGTAATATGAAAGAACAGGGACCTAATGCCGGTAATATGAAGGAACAGGGAAATAATGCCGGTAGTATGAAGGAACAGGGACATAATGCCGGTAATATAAAGGAACAGGGACATAATGCCGGTAATATGAATGAACAGGGAGAAAATGTCGGTAATATGAAGGAACAGGGACATAATGCCGGTAATATGAAGGAATAGGGACATAATGCCTGTAATATGAAGGAACAGGGACATAATGCCGGTAATATGAATGAACAGGGAGATAATGTCGGTAATATGAAGGAACAGGGACATAATGCCGGTAATATGAAGGAATAGGGACATAATGCCTGTAATAAGAAGGAACAGGGACATAATGCCGGTAATATGAAGGAACAGGGACATAATGCCGGTAATATGAAGGAATAGGGACATAATGCCTGTAATATGAAGGAACAGGGAAATAATGCCGGTAATATGAAGGAACAGGGACATAATGCCGGTAATATGAATGAACAGGGAGATAATGTCGGTAATATGAAGGAACAGGGACATAATGCCGGTAATATGAAGGAATAGGGACATAATGCCTGTAATATGAAGGAACAGGGACATAATGACGGTAATATGAAGGAACAGGGATATAATGCCGGTAATATGAGGGAACAGGGACATAATGCCTGTAATATGAAGGAACGGGGACATAATGCCTGTAATATGAAGGAACGGGGACATAATGCCGGTAATATGAAGGAACAGGGATATAGTGCCTGTAATATGAAGGAACAGGGATATAATGCCGGTAATATTAAGGTACAGGGACATAATGCCTGTAATATGAAGGAACAGGGACATAATGCCTGTAATATGAAAGAACAGGGACCTAATGCCGGTAATATGAAGGAACAGGGAAATAATGCCGGTAGTATGAAGGAACAGGGACATAATGCCGGTAATATAAAGGAACAGGGACATAATGCCGGTAATATGAATGAACAGGGAGATAATGTCGGTAATATGAAGGAACAGGGACATAATGCCGGTAATATGAAGGAATAGGGACATAATGCCTGTAATATGAAGGAACAGGGACATAATGCCGGTAATATGAATGAACAGGGAGATAATGTCGGTAATATGAAGGAACAGGGACATAATGCCGGTAATATGAAGGAATAGGGACATAATGCCTGTAATAAGAAGGAACAGGGACATAATGCCGGTAATATGAAGGAACAGGGACATAATGCCGGTAATATGAAGGAATAGGGACATAATGCCTGTAATATGAAGGAACAGGGACATAATGCCGGTAATATGAAGGAACAGGGACATAATGCCGATAATCTGAAGGAACAGGGACAAAATGCCGGTAATATGAAGGAACAGGGAAATAAAGCCGGTAATATGAAGGAACAGGGACCTAATGCCGGTAATATGAAGGAACAGGGACATAATGCCGGTAATATGAGGGAACAAGGACATAATGCCGGTAATATGAAGGAACAGGGACATAATGCCGGTAATATGAAGGAACAGGGACATAATGCCGGTAATATGAAGGAACAGGGACATAAAGCCGGTAATATGAAGAAACAGGGACATAATGCCGGTAATATGAAGGAACAGGGACATAATGCCGATAATCTGAAGGAACAGGGACAAAATGCCGGTAATATGAAGGAACAGGGAAATAAAGCCGGCAATATGAAGGAAAAGGGACCTAATGCCGGTAATATGAAGGAACAGGGACATAATGCCTGTAATATGAAGGAACAGGGATATAATGCCGATAATATGAAGGAACAGGGAAATAATGCCTGTAATATGAAGGAATAGGGACATAATGCCGGTAACATGAAGGAACAGGGACATAATGCCGGTAATATGCAGGAACAGGGATATAATGCCGGTAATATGAAGGAACATTGAAATAATGCCTGTAATATGAAGGAATAGGGACATAATGCCTGTAATATGAAGGAACAGGGACATAATGCCGGTAATATGAGGGAACAGGGACATAATGGCGGCAATATGAAGGAACAGGGACATAATGCCGGTAATATGAAGGAATAAGGACATAATGCCGGTAATATGAAGGAACAGGGACATAATGCCTGTAATATGAAGGAACAGGGACATAATGCCGGTAATATGAAGGAACAGGGACATAATGCCGGAAATATGAAGGAACAGGGACATAATGCCAGCAATATGAAGGAACAGGAAAATAATGCATGTAATATGAAGGAACAGGGATATAATGCCGGTAATATGAAGAACAAGGGACATAAAGCCGGTAATATGAAGGAACAGGGACATACTGTCGGTAATATGAAGGAACAGGGACATAATGCCGGAAATATGAAGGAACAGGGACATAATGCCTGTAATATGAAGGAACAGGGACATAATGCATGTAATATGAGGGAACAGGGACATAATGCCGGTAATATGAAGGAACAGGGACATAATGCCAGTAATATGAAGGAACAGGGACATAATGCATGTAATATGAGGGAACAGGGACATAATGTCGGTAATATGAAGGAACAGGGACATAATGCCGGTAATAAGAAGGAATAGGACATAATGCCTGTAATATGAAGGAACAGGGACATAATGCCGGTAATATGAAGGAACAGGGAGGAAATGCCGGTAATATGAACGAACAGGGACATAATGCCTGTAATATGAAGGAACAGGGACATAATGCCTGTAATATGAAGGAACAGGGACATAATGCCTGTAATATGAGGGAACAGGGACATAATGCCTGTAATATGAAGGAACAGGGGCATAATGCCGGTAATATGAAGGAACAGGGACATAATGCCGGTAATATGAAGGAACAGGGACATAATTCCGGTAATAAGAAGGAACAGGGACATAATGCCGGTAAGATGAAGGAACAGGGACATAATGCCGGTAAGATGAAGGAACAGGGACATAATGCCGGTAATATGAAGGAACAGGGACATAATGACCCAAATATGAAGGAACAGGGACATAATGCCGGAAATATGAAGGAACAGGGACATAATGCCGGTAATATGAAGGAATAGGGACATAATGCCTGTAATATGAAGGAACAGGGACCTAATGCCGGTAATATGAACGAACAGGGAAATAATGCCGGTAATATGAAGGAACGGGGACATAATGCTGGTAAGATGAGGGAACAGGGACATAATGCCGGTAATATGAAGGAACAGGGACATAATGCCGGAAATATGAAGGAATAGGGACATAATGCCAGTAATATGAAGGAACAGAAAAATAATGCATGTAATATGAAGGAACAGGGACATAATGCCGGTAATATGAAGGAATAGGGACATAATGCCTGTAATATGAAGGAACAGGGACATAATGCCGGTAATATGAAGGAACGGGGACGTAATGTCGGTAATATGAAGGAACAGGGACATAATGCCTGTAATATGAAGGAACAGGGACATAATGCCGGCAATATGAAGGAACAGGGACGTAATGCCTGTAATATGAAGAAACAGGGACGTAATGCCGGTAATATGAAGGAACAGGGACATAATGCCGGTAATATGAAGGAACAGGGACCTAGTGCCGGTAATATGAAGGAACAGGGAAATAATGCCGGTAGTATGAAGGAACAGGGACATAATGGCGGTAATATGAAGGAACAGGGACATAATGCCGGTAATATGAATGAACAGGGAGATAATGTCGGTAATATGAAGGAACAGGGACATAATGCCGGTAATATGAAGGAATAGGGACATAATGCCTGTAATATGAAGGAACAGGGACATAATGCCGGTAATATGAAGAAACAGGGACATAATGCCGATAATATGAAGGAACAGGGACAAAATGCCGGTAATATGAAGGAACAGGGAAATAAAGCCGGTAATATTAAGGAACAGGGACCTAATGCCGGTAATATGAAGGAACAGGGACATAATGCCGGTAATATGAGGGAACAGGGACATAATGCCGGTAATATGAAGGAACAGGGACATAATGCCGGTAATATGAAGGAACAGGGACATAAAGCCGGTAATATGAAGAAACAGGGACATAATTCCGGTAATATGAAGGAACAGAGACATAATGCCGGTAATATGAAGGAACAGGGACGTAATGCCTGGAATAGGAAGAAACAGGGACGTAATGCTGGTAATATGAAGGAACGGGGACATAATGCCGGTAATATGAAGGAACGGGGACATAATGCCTGTAATATGAAGGAACAGGGACATAATGCCGGTAATATGAAGGAACGGGGACATAATGCCTGTAATATGAAGGAACAGGGACATAATGCCTGTAATATGAAGGAACAGGGACCTAATGCCGGTAATATGAAGGAACAGGGAAATAATGCCGGTAGTATGAAGGAACAGGGACATAATGCCGGTAATATGAAGGAACAGGGACATAATGCCGGTAATATGAATGAACAGGGAGATAATGTCGGTAATATGAAGGAACAGGGACATAATGCCGATAATCTGAAGGAACAGGGACCTAATGCCGGTAATATGAAGGAACAGGGACCTAATGCCGGTAATATGAAGGAACAGAGACATAATGCCTGTAATATGAAGGAACAGGGACATAATGCCTGTAATATGAAGGAACAGGGACATAATGCCGGTAATATGAAGGAACGGGGATATAGTGCCTGTAATATGAAGGAACAGGGATATAGTGCCTGTAATATGAAGGAACAGGGACATAATGCCTGTAATATGAAGGAACAGGCACATAATGTCGGTAATATGAAGGAACAGGGACATAATGTCTGTAATATGCAGGAACAGGGACATAATGCCGGTAATATGAAGGAACAAGGACATAATGCTGGTAATATGAAGGAACAGGGACATAATGCCGGTAATATGCAGGAACAGGGACATAATGCCGGTAATATGAAGGAACAGGGACATAATGCCGGTAATATGAAGGAACAGGGACATAATGCCGGTAATAAGAAGGAACAGGGACATAATGCCTGTAATATGAATGAACAGGGACGTAATGCCTGTAATATGAAGGAACAGGGACATAATGCCTGTAATAAGAAGGAACAGGGACATAATGCCTGTAATAAGAAGGAACAGGGACATAATGCCGGTAATATGAAGGAACAGGGACATAATGCCTGTAATATGAAGGAACAGGGACATAATGCCGGTAATATGAATGAACAGGGAGATAATGTCGGTAATATGAAGGAACAGGGACATAATGCCGGTAATATGAAGGAATAGGGACATAATGCCTGTAATATGAAGGAACAGGGACATAATGCCGGTAATATGAATGAACAGGGAGATAATGTCGGTAATATGAAGGAACAGGGACATAATGCCGGTAATATGAATGAACAGGGAGATAATGTCGGTAATATGAAGGAACAGGGACATAATGCCGGTAATATGAAGGAATAGGGACAAAATGCCTGTAATATGAAGGAACAGGGACATAATGCCGGTAATATGAAGAAACAGGGACATAATGCCGATAATATGAAGGAACAGGGACAAAATGCCGGTAATATGAAGGAACAGGGAAATAAAGCCGGTAATATTAAGGAACAGGGACCTAATGCCGGTAATATGAAGGAACAGGGACATAACGCCGGTAATATGAGGGAACAGGGACATAATGCCGGTAATATGAAGGAACAGGGACATAATGCCGGTAATATGAAGGAACAGGGACATAAAGCCGGTAATATGAAGAAACAGGGACATAATTCCGGTAATATGAAGGAACAGAGACATAATGCCGGTAATATGAAGGAACAGGGACGTAATGCCTGGAATAGGAAGAAACAGGGACGTAATGCTGGTAATATGAAGGAACGGGGACATAATGCCGGTAATATGAAGGAACGGGGACATAATGCCGGTAATATGAAGGAACGGGGATATAGTGCCTGTAATATGAAGGAACAGGGATATAGTGCCTGTAATATGAAGGAACAGGGACATAATGCCTGTAATATGAAGGAACAGGGACATAATGCCGGTAATATGAATGAACAGGGAGATAATGTCGGTAATATGAAGGAACAGGGACATAATGCCTGTAATATGAAGGAACAGGGACATAATGCCGGTAATATGAAGGAACAGGGACATAATGCCTGTAATAAGCAGGAACAGGGACATAATGCCGGTAATATGAAGGAACAGGGACATAATGCCGGTAATATGAAGGAACGGGGACATAATGCCGGTAATATGAAGGAATGGGGACATAATGCCGGTAATATGAAGGAATAGGGACATAATGCCTGTAATATGAAGGAACAGGGACATAATGCCGGTAATATGAAGGAACGGGGACGTAATGCCTGTAATATGAAGGAACAGGGACATAATGCCGGCAATATGAAGGAACAGGGACGTAATTCCTGTAATATGAAGAAACAGGGACGTAATGCCGGTAATATGAAGGAACAGGGACATAATGCCGGTAATATGAAGGAACGGGGACATAATGCCTGTAATATGAACGAACAGGGACATAATGCCTGTAATATGAAGGAACAGGGACCTAATGCCGGTAATATGAAGGAACAGGGAAATAATGCCGGTAGTATGAAGGAACAGGGACATAATGCCGGTAATATGAAGGAACAGGGACATAATGCCGGTAATATGAATGAACAGGGAGATAATGTCGGTAATATGAAGGAACAGGGACATAATGCCGATAATCTGAAGGAACAGGGACCTAATGCCGGTAATATGAAGGAACAGGGACCTAATGCCGGTAATATGAAGGAACAGAGACATAATGCCTGTAATATGAAGGAACAGGGACATAATGCCTGTAATATGAAGGAACAGGGACATAATGCCGGTAATATGAAGGAACGGGGATATAGTGCCTGTAATATGAAGGAACAGGGATATAGTGCCTGTAATATGAAGGAACAGGGACATAATGCCTGTAATATGAAGGAACAGGCACATAATGCCGGTAATATGAATGAACAGGGAGATAATGTCGGTAATATGAAGGAACAGGGACATAATGTCTGTAATATGCAGGAACAGGGACATAATGCCGGTAATATGAAGGAACAAGGACATAATGCTGGTAATATGAAGGAACAGGGACATAATGCTGGTAATATGCAGGAACAGGGACATAATGCCGGTAATATGAAGGAACAGGGACATAATGCCGGTAATATGAAGGAACAGGGACATAATGCCGGTAATAAGAAGGAACAGGGACATAATGCCTGTAATATGAATGAACAGGGACGTAATGCCTGTAATATGAAGGAACAGGGACATAATGCCTGTAATAAGAAGGAACAGGGACATAATGCCTGTAATAAGAAGGAACAGGGACATAATGCCGGTAATATGAAGGAACAGGGACATAATGCCTGTAATATGAAGGAACAGGGACATAATGCCGGTAATATGAATGAACAGGGAGATAATGTCGGTAATATGAAGGAACAGGGACATAATGCCGGTAATATGAAGGAATAGGGACATAATGCCTGTAATATGAAGGAACAGGGACATAATGACGGTAATATGAAGGAACAGGGATATAATGCCGGTAATATGAGGGAACAGGGACATAATGCCTGTAATATGAAGGAACGGGGACATAATGCCTGTAATATGAAGGAACGGGGACATAATGCCGGTAATATGAAGGAACAGGGATATAGTGCCTGTAATATGAAGGAACAGGGATATAATGCCGGTAATATTAAGGTACAGGGACATAATGCCTGTAATATGAAGGAACAGGGACATAATGCCTGTAATATGAAAGAACAGGGACCTAATGCCGGTAATATGAAGGAACAGGGAAATAATGCCGGTAGTATGAAGGAACAGGGACATAATGCCGGTAATATAAAGGAACAGGGACATAATGCCGGTAATATGAATGAACAGGGAGATAATGTCGGTAATATGAAGGAACAGGGACATAATGCCGGTAATATGAAGGAATAGGGACATAATGCCTGTAATATGAAGGAACAGGGACATAATGCCGGTAATATGAATGAACAGGGAGATAATGTCGGTAATATGAAGGAACAGGGACATAATGCCGGTAATATGAAGGAATAGGGACATAATGCCTGTAATAAGAAGGAACAGGGACATAATGCCGGTAATATGAAGGAACAGGGACATAATGCCGGTAATATGAAGGAATAGGGACATAATGCCTGTAATATGAAGGAACAGGGAAATAATGCCGGTAATATGAAGGAACAGGGACATAATGCCGGTAATATGAATGAACAGGGAGATAATGTCGGTAATATGAAGGAACAGGGACATAATGCCGGTAATATGAAGGAACAGGGAGATAATGTCGGTAATATGAAGGAACAGGGACATAATGCCGGTAATATGAAGGAATAGGGACAAAATGCCTGTAATATGAAGGAACAGGGACATAATGCCGGTAATATGAAGAAACAGGGACATAATGCCGATAATATGAAGGAACAGGGACAAAATGCCGGTAATATGAAGGAACAGGGAAATAAAGCCGGTAATATTAAGGAACAGGGACCTAATGCCGGTAATATGAAGGAACAGGGACATAACGCCGGTAATATGAGGGAACAGGGACATAATGCCGGTAATATGAAGGAACAGGGACATAATGCCGGTAATATGAAGGAACAGGGACATAAAGCCGGTAATATGAAGAAACAGGGACATAATTCCGGTAATATGAAGGAACAGAGACATAATGCCGGTAATATGAAGGAACAGGGACGTAATGCCTGGAATAGGAAGAAACAGGGACGTAATGCTGGTAATATGAAGGAACGGGGACATAATGCCGGTAATATGAAGGAACGGGGACATAATGCCGGTAATATGAAGGAACGGGGATATAGTGCCTGTAATATGAAGGAACAGGGATATAGTGCCTGTAATATGAAGGAACAGGGACATAATGCCTGTAATATGAAGGAACAGGGACATAATGCCGGTAATATGAATGAACAGGGAGATAATGTCGGTAATATGAAGGAACAGGGACATAATGCCTGTAATATGAAGGAACAGGGACATAATGCCGGTAATATGAAGGAACAGGGACATAATGCCTGTAATAAGCAGGAACAGGGACATAATGCCGGTAATATGAAGGAACAGGGACATAATGCCGGTAATATGAAGGAACGGGGACATAATGCCGGTAATATGAAGGAATGGGGACATAATGCCGGTAATATGAAGGAATAGGGACATAATGCCTGTAATATGAAGGAACAGGGACATAATGCCGGTAATATGAAGGAACGGGGACGTAATGCCTGTAATATGAAGGAACAGGGACATAATGCCGGCAATATGAAGGAACAGGGACGTAATTCCGGTAATATGAAGGAACAGAGACATAATGCCGGTAATATGAAGGAACAGGGACGTAATGCCTGGAATAGGAAGAAACAGGGACGTAATGCTGGTAATATGAAGGAACGGGGACATAATGCCGGTAATATGAAGGAACGGGGACATAATGCCGGTAATATGAAGGAACGGGGATATAGTGCCTGTAATATGAAGGAACAGGGATATAGTGCCTGTAATATGAAGGAACAGGGACATAATGCCTGTAATATGAAGGAACAGGGACATAATGCCGGTAATATGAATGAACAGGGAGATAATGTCGGTAATATGAAGGAACAGGGACATAATGCCTGTAATATGAAGGAACAGGGACATAATGCCGGTAATATGAAGGAACAGGGACATAATGCCTGTAATAAGCAGGAACAGGGACATAATGCCGGTAATATGAAGGAACAGGGACATAATGCCGGTAATATGAAGGAACGGGGACATAATGCCGGTAATATGAAGGAATGGGGACATAATGCCGGTAATATGAAGGAATAGGGACATAATGCCTGTAATATGAAGGAACAGGGACATAATGCCGGTAATATGAAGGAACGGGGACGTAATGCCTGTAATATGAAGGAACAGGGACATAATGCCGGCAATATGAAGGAACAGGGACGTAATTCCTGTAATATGAAGAAACAGGGACGTAATGCCGGTAATATGAAGGAACAGGGACATAATGCCGGTAATATGAAGGAACGGGGACATAATGCCTGTAATATGAACGAACAGGGACATAATGCCTGTAATATGAAGGAACAGGGACCTAATGCCGGTAATATGAAGGAACAGGGAAATAATGCCGGTAGTATGAAGGAACAGGGACATAATGCCGGTAATATGAAGGAACAGGGACATAATGCCGGTAATAAGAAGGAACAGGGACATAATGCCTGTAATAAGAAGGAACAGGGACATAATGCCGGTAATATGAAGGAACAGGGACATAATGCCTGTAATATGAAGGAACAGGGACATAATGCCGGTAATATGAATGAACAGGGAGATAATGTCGGT
>NW_027462828.1:0-20127 GCF_050947455.1 Rhinoderma darwinii
CACAGAAACATGGTTCTGAACTTTACTGCCAGCCGCGAAAGCGAAACTAACCAAGATCGAGCGTCTAGGATTTACTTGTCAATAACTCGCCTGGGAAACATCCAGAGAAGTCAAAGACAGTGCTTCTATACTAATTGCCAGGCGCTGAGACGAATGCCGCCAAGATCGAGCGTCTAGGACTTACGGTTCAAGAATTAGCTTTAGAAACATTTGCCTGGGAAACATGCAGAGAAGTCCAAGATAGTGTTTTTTAGACTGGCTGCCACGAGCTGAATCGAATGCAGCCAAGAGCGAGCGTCTGTGACTTACGGTTCAAGAGTTATTCACAGAAACATGGTTCTGAACTTTACTGCCAGCCGCGAAAGCGAAACTAACCAAGATCGAGCGTCTAGGATTTACTTGTCAATAACTCGCCTGGGAAACATCCAGAGAAGTCAAAGACAGTGCTTCTATACTAATTGCCAGGCGCTGAGACTAATGCCGCCAAGATCGAGCGTCTAGGACTTACGGTTCAAGAATTAGCTTTAGAAACATTTGCCTGGGAAACAAGCAGAGAAGTCCAAGATAGTGTTTTTTTAGACTGGCTGCCACGAGCTGAATCGAATGCAGCCAAGAGCGAGCGTCTGTGACTTACGGTTCAAGAGTTATTCACAGAAACATGGTTCTGAACATGCTGCCAATTGCTCGCCTGGGAAACATGCAGAGAAGTCCAAGATAGTGTTTTTTAGACTGGCTGCCACGAGCTGAATCGAATGCAGCCAAGAGCGAGCGTCTGTGACTTACGGTTCAAGAGTTATTCACAGAAACATGGTTCTGAACATGCTGCCAATAGCTCGTCTGGGAAACATGCAGAAAAGTCCAAGATAGTGTTTTATAGACTGGCTGCCACGAGCTGAATCGAATGCAGCCAAGAGCGAGCGTCTGTGACTTACGGTTCAAGAGTTATTCACAGAAACATGGTTCTGAACTTTGCTGCCAGCCGCGAAAGCGAAACTAACCAAGATCGAGCGTCTAGGATTTACTTGTCAATAACTCGCCTGGGAAACATCCAGAGAAGTCAAAGACAGTGCTTCTATACTAATTGCCAGGCGCTGAGACTAATGCCGCCAAGATCGAGCGTCTAGGACTTACGGTTCAAGAATTAGCTTTAGAAACATTTGCCTGGGAAACATGCAGAGAAGTCCAAGATAGTGTTTTTTTAGACTGGCTGCCACGAGCTGAATCGAATGCAGCCAAGAGCGAGCGTCTGTGACTTACGGTTCAAGAGTTATTCACAGAAACATGGTTCTGAACATGCTGCCAATTGCTCGCCTGGGAAACATGCAGAGAAGTCCAAGATAGTGTTTTTTAGACTGGCTGCCACGAGCTGAATCGAATGCAGCCAAGAGCGAGCGTCTGTGACTTACGGTTCAAGAGTTATTCACAGAAACATGGTTCTGAACATGCTGCCAATAGCTCGCCTGGGAAACATGCAGAGAAGTCCAAGATAGTGTTTTTTAGACTGGCTGCCACGAGCTGAATCGAATGCAGCCAAGAGCGAGCGTCTGTGACTTACGGTTCAGGAGTTATTCACAGAAACATGGTTCTGAACATGCTGCCAATTGCTCGCCTGGGAAACATGCAGAGAAGTCCAAGATAGTGTTTTTTAGACTGGCTGCCACGAGCTGAATCGAATGCAGCCAAGAGCGAGCGTCTGTGACTTACGGTTCAGGAGTTATTCACAGAAACATGGTTCTGAACATGCTGCCAATTGCTCGCCTGGGAAACATGCAGAGAAGTCCAAGATAGTGTTTTTTAGACTGGCTGCCACGAGCTGAATCGAATGCAGCCAAGAGCGAGCGTCTGTAACTTACGGTTCAGGAGTTATTCACAGAAACATGGTTCTGAACAAGCTGCCAATTGCTCGCCTGGGAAACATGCAGAGAAGTCCAAGATAGTGTTTTTTAGACTGGCTGCCACGAGCTGAATCGAATGCAGCCAAGAGCGAGCGTCTGTGACTTACGGTTCAGGAGTTATTCACAGAAACATGGTTCTGAACATGCTGCCAATTGCTCGCCTGGGAAACATGCAGAGAAGTCCAAGATAGTGTTTTTTAGACTGGCTGCCACGAGCTGAATCGAATGCAGCCAAGAGCGAGCGTCTGTGACTTACGGTTCAAGAGTTATTCACAGAAACATGGTTCTTTTACTGCCAGCCGCGAAAGCGAAAATAACCAAGATCGAGCGTCTAGGATTTACTTGTCAATAACTCGCCTGGGAAACATCCAGAGAAGTCAAACACAGTGCTCCTATACTAATTGCCAGGCGCTGAGACGAATGCCGCCAAGATCGAGCGTCTAGGACTTACGGTTAAGGAATTAGCCTCAGAAACATGGTTCTGAACATGCTGCAAATTGCTCGCCTGGGAAACATGCAGAGAAGTCCAAGATAGTGTTTTTTAGACTGGCTGCCACGAGCTGAATCGAATGCAGCCAAGAGCGAGCGTCTAGGACTTACGGTTCAGGAGTTATTCACAGAAACATGGTTCTGAACATGCTGCCAATTGCTCGCCTGGGAAACATGCAGAGAAGTCCAAGATAGTGTTTTTTAGACTGGCTGCCACGAGCTGAATCGAATGCAGCCAAGAGCGAGCGTCTAGGACTTACGGTTCAGGAGTTATTCACAGAAACATGGTTCTGAACATGCTGCCAATTGCTCGCCTGGGAAACATGCAGAGAAGTCCAAGATAGTGTTTTTTAGACTGGCTGCCACGAGCTGAATCGAATGCAGCCAAGAGCGAGCGTCTGTGACTTACGGTTCAGGAGTTATTCACAGAAACATGGTTCTGAACATGCTGCCAATTGCTCGCCTGGGAAACATGCAGAGAAGTCCAAGATAGTGTTTTTTAGACTGGCTGCCACGAGCTGAATCGAATGCAGCCAAGAGCGAGCGTCTGTGACTTACGGTTCAGGAGTTATTCACAGAAACATGGTTCTGAACATGCTGCCAATTGCTCGCCTGGGAAACATGCAGAGAAGTCCAAGATAGTGTTTTTTAGACTGGCTGCCACGAGCTGAATCGAATGCAGCCAAGAGCGAGCGTCTGTGACTTACGGTTCAAGAGTTATTCACAGAAACATGGTTCTTTTACTGCCAGCCGCGAAAGCGAAAATAACCAAGATCGAGCGTCTAGGATTTACTTGTCAATAACTCGCCTGGGAAACATCCAGAGAAGTCAAACACAGTGCTCCTATACTAATTGCCAGGCGCTGAGACGAATGCCGCCAAGATCGAGCGTCTAGGACTTACGGTTAAGGAATTAGCCTCAGAAACATGGTTCTGAACATGCTGCCAATTGCTCGCCTGGGAAACATGCAGAGAAGTCCAAGATAGTGTTTTTTAGACTGGCTGCCACGAGCTGAATCGAATGCAGCCAAGAGCGAGCGTCTAGGACTTACGGTTCAGGAGTTATTCACAGAAACATTGTTCTGAACATGCTGCCAATTGCTCGCCTGGGAAACATGCAGAGAAGTCCAAGATAGTGTTTTTTAGACTGGCTGCCACGAGCTGAATCGAATGCAGCCAAGAGCGAGCGTCTGTGACTTACGGTTCAGGAGTTATTCACAGAAACATGGTTCTGAACATGCTGCCAATTGCTCGCCTGGGAAACATGCAGAGAAGTCCAAGATAGTGTTTTTTAGACTGGCTGCCACGAGCTGAATCGAATGCAGCCAAGAGCGAGCGTCTGTGACTTACGGTTCAGGAGTTATTCACAGAAACATGGTTCTGAACATGCTGCCAATTGCTCGCCTGGGAAACATGCAGAGAAGTCCAAGATAGTGTTTTTTAGACTGGCTGCCACGAGCTGAATCGAATGCAGCCAAGAGCGAGCGTCTGTGACTTACGGTTCAAGAGTTATTCACAGAAACATGGTTCTTTTACTGCCAGCCGGGAAAGCGAAAATAACCAAGATCGAGCGTCTAGGATTTACTTGTCAATAACTCGCCTGGGAAACATCCAGAGAAGTCAAACACAGTGCTCCTATACTAATTGCCAGGCGCTGAGACGAATGCCGCCAAGATCGAGCGTCTAGGACTTACGGTTAAGGAATTAGCCTCAGAAACATGGTTCTGAACATGCTGCCAATTGCTCGCCTGGGAAACATGCAGAGAAGTCCAAAATAGTGTTTTTTAGACTGGCTGCCACGAGCTGAATCGAATGCAGCCAAGAGCGAGCGTCTAGGACTTACGGTTCAGGAGTTATTCACAGAAACATGGTTCTGAACATGCTGCCAATTGCTCGCCTGGGAAACATGCAGAGAAATCCAAGATAGTGTTTTTTAGACTGGCTGCCACGAGCTGAATCGAATGCAGCCAAGAGCGAGCGTCTGTGACTTACGGTTCAGGAGTTATTCACAGAAACATGGTTCTGAACATGCTGCCAATTGCTCGCCTGGGAAACATGCAGAGAAGTCCAAGATAGTGTTTTTTAGACTGGCTGCCACGAGCTGAATCGAATGCAGCCAAGAGCGAGCGTCTGTGACTTACGGTTCAGGAGTTATTCACAGAAACATGGTTCTGAACATGCTGCCAATTGCTCGCCTGGGAAACATGCAGAGAAGTCCAAGATAGTGTTTTTTAGACTGGCTGCCACGAGCTGAATCGAATGCAGCCAAGAGCGAGCGTCTAGGACTTACGGTTCAGGAGTTATTCACAGAAACATGGTTCTTTTACTGCCAGCCGCGAAAGCGAAAATAACCAAGATCGAGCGTCTAGGATTTACTTGTCAATAACTCGCCTGGGAAACATCCAGAGAAGTCAAACACAGTGCTCCTATACTAATTGCCAGGCGCTGAGACGAATGCCGCCAAGATCGAGCGTCTAGGACTTACGGTTAAGGAATTAGCCTCAGAAACATGGTTCTGAACATGCTGCCAATTGCTCGCCTGGGAAACATGCAGAGAAGTCCAAGATAGTGTTTTTTAGACTGGCTGCCACGAGCTGAATCGAATGCAGCCAAGAGCGAGCGTCTAGGACTTACGGTTCAGGAGTTATTCACAGAAACATGGTTCTGAACATGCTGCCAATTGCTCGCCTGGGAAACATGCAGAGAAGTCCAAGATAGTGTTTTTTAGACTGGCTGCCACGAGCTGAATCGAATGCAGCCAAGAGCGAGCGTCTGTGACTTACGGTTCAGGAGTTATTCACAGAAACATGGTTCTGAACATGCTGCCAATTGCTCGCCTGGGAAACATGCAGAGAAGTCCAAGATAGTGTTTTTTAGACTGGCTGCCACGAGCTGAATCGAATGCAGCCAAGAGCGAGCGTCTAGGACTTACGGTTCAGGAGTTATTCACAGAAACATGGTTCTGAACATGCTGCCAATTGCTCGCCTGGGAAACATGCAGAGAAGTCCAAGATAGTGTTTTTTAGACTGGCTGCCACGAGCTGAATCGAATGCAGCCAAGAGCGAGCGTCTGTGACTTACGGTTCAGGAGTTATTCACAGAAACATGGTTCTGAACATGCTGCCAATTGCTCGCCTGGGAAACATGCAGAGAAGTCCAAGATAGTGTTTTTTAGACTGGCTGCCACGAGCTGAATCGAATGCAGCCAAGAGCGAGCGTCTGTGACTTACGGTTCAGGAGTTATTCACAGAAACATGGTTCTGAACATGCTGCCAATTGCTCGCCTGGGAAACATGCAGATAAGTCCAAGATAGTGTTTTTTAGACTGGCTGCCACGAGCTGAATCGAATGCAGCCAAGAGCGAGCGTCTAGGACTTACGGTTCAGGAGTTATTCACAGAAACATGGTTCTTTTACTGCCAGCCGCGAAAGCGAAAATAACCAAGATCGAGCGTCTAGGATTTACTTGTCAATAACTCGCCTGGGAAACATCCAGAGAAGTCAAACACAGTGCTCCTATACTAATTGCCAGGCGCTGAGACGAATGCCGCCAAGATCGAGCGTCTAGGACTTACGGTTAAGGAATTAGCCTCAGAAACATGGTTCTGAACATGCTGCCAATTGCTCGCCTGGGAAACATGCAGAGAAGTCCAAGATAGTGTTTTTTATACTGGCTGCCACGAGCTGAATCGAATGCAGCCAAGAGCGAGCGTCTAGGACTTACGGTTCAGGAGTTATTCACAGAAACATGGTTCTGAACATGCTGCCAATTGCTCGCCTGGGAAACATGCAGAGAAGTCCAAGATAGTGTTTTTTAGACTGGCTGCCACGAGCTGAATCGAATGCAGCCAAGAGCGAGCGTCTGTGACTTACGGTTCAGGAGTTATTCACAGAAACATGGTTCTGAACATGCTGCCAATTGCTCGCCTGGGAAACATGCAGAGAAGTCCAAGATAGTGTTTTTTAGACTGGCTGCCACGAGCTGAATCGAATGCAGCCAAGAGCGAGCGTCTAGGACTTACGGTTCAGGAGTTATTCACAGAAACATGGTTCTGAACATGCTGCCAATTGCTCGCCTGGGAAACATGCAGAGAAGTCCAAGATAGTGTTTTTTAGACTGGCTGCCACGAGCTGAATCGAATGCAGCCAAGAGCGAGCGTCTGTGACTTACGGTTCAGGAGTTATTCACAGAAACATGGTTCTGAACATGCTGCCAATTGCTCGCCTGGGAAACATGCAGAGAAGTCCAAGATAGTGTTTTTTAGACTGGCTGCCACGAGCTGAATCGAATGCAGCCAAGAGCGAGCGTCTAGGACTTACGGTTCAGGAGTTATTCACAGAAACATGGTTCTGAACATGCTGCCAATTGCTCGCCTGGGAAACATGCAGAGAAGTCCAAGATAGTGTTTTTTAGACTGGCTGCTACGAGCTGAATCGAATGCAGCCTAGAGCGAGCGTCTGTGACTTACGGTTCAGGAGTTATTCACAGAAACATGGTTCTGAACATGCTGCCAATTGCTCGCCTGGGAAACATGCAGAGAAGTCCAAGATAGTGTTTTTTAGACTGGCTGCCACGAGCTGAATCGAATGCAGCCAAGAGCGAGCGTCTGTGACTTACGGTTCAGGAGTTATTCACAGAAACATGGTTCTGAACATGCTGCCAATTGCTCGCCTGGGAAACATGCAGAGAAGTCCAAGATAGTGTTTTTTAGACTGGCTGCCACGAGCTGAATCGAATGCAGCCAAGAGCGAGCGTCTGTGACTTACGGTTCAGGAGTTATTCACAGAAACATGGTTCTGAACATGCTGCCAATTGCTCGCCTGGGAAACATGCAGAGAAGTCCAAGATAGTGTTTTTTAGACTGGCTGCCACGAGCTGAATCGAATGCAGCCAAGAGCGAGCGTCTAGGACTTACGGTTCAGGAGTTATTCACAGAAACATGGTTCTTTTACTGCCAGCCGCGAAAGCGAAAATAACCAAGATCGAGCGTCTAGGATTTACTTGTCAATAACTCGCCTGGGAAACATCCAGAAAAGTCAAACACAGTGCTCCTATACTAATTGCCAGGCGCTGAGACGAATGCCGCCAAGATCGAGCGTCTAGGACTTACGGTTAAGGAATTAGCCTCAGAAACATGGTTCTGAACATGCTGCCAATTGCTCGCCTGGGAAACATGCAGAGAAGTCCAAGATAGTGTTTTTTAGACTGGCTGCCACGAGCTGAATCGAATGCAGCCAAGAGCGAGCGTCTAGGACTTACGGTTCAGGAGTTATTCACAGAAACATGGTTCTGAACATGCTGCCAATTGCTCGCCTGGGAAACATGCAGAGAAGTCCAAGATAGTGTTTTTTAGACTGGCTGCCACGAGCTGAATCGAATGCAGCCAAGAGCGAGCGTCTAGGACTTACGGTTCAAGAGTTATTCACAGAAACATGGTTCTGAACATGCTGCCAATAGCTCGCCTGGGAAACATGCAGAGAAGTCCAAAATAGTGTTTTTTAGACTGGCTGCCACGAGCTGAATCGAATGCAGCCAAGAGCGAGCGTCTGTGACTTACGGTTCAAGAGTTATTCACAGAAACATGGTTCTGAACATGCTGCCAATAGCTCGCCTGGGAAACATGCAGAGAAGTCCAAGATAGTGTTTTTTAGACTGGCTGCCACGAGCTGAATCGAATGCAGCCAAGAGCGAGCGTCTGTGACTTACGGTTCAAGAGTTATTCACAGAAACATGGTTCTGAACTTTACTGCCAGCCGCGAAAGCGAAACTAACCAAGATCGAGCGTCTAGGATTTACTTGTCAATAACTCGCCTGGGAAACATCCAGAGAAGTCAAAGACAGTGCTTCTATACTAATTGCCAGGCGCTGAGACGAATGCCGCCAAGATCGAGCGTCTAGGACTTACGGTTCAAGAATTAGCTTTAGAAACATTTGCCTGGGAAACATGCAGAGAAGTCCAAGATAGTGTTTTTTAGACTGGCTGCCACGAGCTGAATCGAATGCAGCCAAGAGCGAGCGTCTGTGACTTACGGTTCAAGAGTTATTCACAGAAACATGGTTCTGAACTTTACTGCCAGCCGCGAAAGCGAAACTAACCAAGATCGAGCGTCTAGGATTTACTTGTCAATAACTCGCCTGGGAAACATCCAGAGAAGTCAAAGACAGTGCTTCTATACTAATTGCCAGGCGCTGAGACGAATGCCGCCAAGATCGAGCGTCTAGGACTTACGGTTCAAGAATTAGCTTTAGAAACATTTGCCTGGGAAACATGCAGAGAAGTCCAAGATAGTGTTTTTTAGACTGGCTGCCACGAGCTGAATCGAATGCAGCCAAGAGCGAGCGTCTGTGACTTACGGTTCAAGAGTTATTCACAGAAACATGGTTCTGAACATGCTGCCAATAGCTCGCCTGGGAAACATGCAGAGAAGTCCAAGATAGTGTTTTTTAGACTGGCTGCCACGAGCTGAATCGAATGCAGCCAAGAGCGAGCGTCTGTGACTTACGGTTCAAGAGTTATTCACAGAAACATGGTTCTGAACATGCTGCCAATAGCTCGCCTGGGAAACATGCAGAGAAGTCCAAGATAGTGTTTTTTAGACTGGCTGCCACGAGCTGAATCGAATGCAGCCAAGAGCGAGCGTCTGTGACTTACGGTTCAAGAGTTATTCACAGAAACATGGTTCTGAACTTTACTGCCAGCCGCGAAAGCGAAACTAACCAAGATCGAGCGTCTAGGATTTACTTGTCAATAACTCGCCTGGGAAACATCCAGAGAAGTCAAAGACAGTGCTTCTATACTAATTGCCAGGCGCTGAGACGAATGCCGCCAAGATCGAGCGTCTAGGACTTACGGTTCAAGAATTAGCTTTAGAAACATTTGCCTGGGAAACATGCAGAGAAGTCCAAGATAGTGTTTTTTAGACTGGCTGCCACGAGCTGAATCGAATGCAGCCAAGAGCGAGCGTCTGTGACTTACGGTTCAAGAGTTATTCACAGAAACATGGTTCTGAACATGCTGCCAATTGCTCGCCTGGGAAACATGCAGAGGAGTCCAAGATAGTGTTTATTAGACTGGCTGCCACGAGCTGAATCGAATGCAGCCAAGAGCGAGCGTCTGTGACTTACGGTTCAAGAGTTATTCACAGAAACATGGTTCTGAACTTTACTGCCAGCCGCGAAAGCGAAACTAACCAAGATCGAGCGTCTAAGATTTACTTGTCAATAACTCGCCTGGGAAACATCCAGAGAAGTCAAAGACAGTGCTTCTACACTAATTGCCAGGCGCTGAGACGAATGCCGCCAAGATCGAGCGTCTAGGACTTACGGTTCAAGAATTAGCTTTAGAAACATTTGCCTGGGAAACATGCAGAGAAGTCCAAGATAGTGTTTTTTAGAATGGCTGCCACGAGCTGAATCGAATGCAGCCAAGAGCGAGCGTCTGTGACTTACGGTTCAAGAGTTATTCACAGAAACATGGTTCTGAACATGCTGCCAATTGCTCGCCTGGGAAACATGCAGAGAAGTCCAAGATAGTGTTTTTTAGACTGGCTGCCACGAGCTGAATCGAATGCAGCCAAGAGCGAGCGTCTGTGACTTACGGTTCAAGAGTTATTCACAGAAACATGGTTCTGAACATGCTGCCAATAGCTCGCCTGGGAAACATGCAGAGAAGTCCAAGATAGTGTTTTTTAGACTGGCTGCCACGAGCTGAATCGAATGCAGCCAAGAGCGAGCGTCTGTGACTTACGGTTCAAGAGTTATTCACAGAAACATGGTTCTGAACATGCTGCCAATAGCTCGCCTGGGAAACATGCAGAGAAGTCCAAGATAGTGTTTTTTAGACTGGCTGCCAAGAGCTGAATCGAATGCAGCCAAGAGCGAGCGTCTGTGACTTACGGTTCAAGAGTTATTCACAGAAACATGGTTCTGAACTTTACTGCCAGCCGCGAAAGCGAAACTAACCAAGATCGAGCGTCTAGGATTTACTTGTCAATAACTCGCCTGGGAAACATCCAGAGAAGTCAAAGACAGTGCTTCTATACTAATTGCCAGGCGCTGAGACGAATGCCGCCAAGATCGAGCGTCTAGGACTTACGGTTCAAGAATTAGCTTTAGAAACATTTGCCTGGGAAACATGCAGAGAAGTCCAAGATAGTGTTTTTTAGACTGGCTGCCACGAGCTGAATCGAATGCAGCCAAGAGCGAGCGTCTGTGACTTACGGTTCAAGAGTTATTCACAGAAACATGGTTCTGAACATGCTGCCAATTGCTCGCCTGGGAAACATGCAGAGAAGTCCAAGATAGTGTTTTTTAGACTGGCTGCCACGAGCTGAATCGAATGCAGCCAAGAGCGAGCGTCTGTGACTTACGGTTCAAGAGTTATTCACAGAAACATGGTTCTGAACTTTACTGCCAGCCGCGAAAGCGAAACTAACCAAGATCGAGCGTCTAGGATTTACTTGTCAATAACTCGCCTGGGAAACATCCAGAGAAGTCAAAGACAGTGCTTCTATACTAATTGCCAGGCGCTGAGACGAATGCCGCCAAGATCGAGCGTCTAGGACTTACGGTTCAAGAATTAGCTTTAGAAACATTTGCCTGGGAAACATGCAGAGATGTCCAAGATAGTGTTTTTTAGACTGGCTGCCACGAGCTGAATCGAATGCAGCCAAGAGCGAGCGTCTGTGACTTACGGTTCAAGAGTTATTCACAGAAACATGGTTCTGAACATGCTGCCAATAGCTCGCCTGGGAAACATGCAGAGAAGTCCAAGATAGTGTTTTTTAGACTGGCTGCCACGAGCTGAATCGAATGCAGCCAAGAGCGAGCGTCTGTGACTTACGGTTCAGGAGTTATTCACAGAAACATGGTTCTGAACATGCTGCCAATTGCTCGCCTGGGAAACATGCAGAGAAGTCCAAGATAGTGTTTTTTAGACTGGCTGCCACGAGCTGAATCGAATGCAGCCAAGAGCGAGCGTCTAGGACTTACGGTTCAGGAGTTATTCACAGAAACATGGTTCTTTTACTGCCAGCCGCGAAAGCGAAAATAACCAAGATCGAGCGTCTAGGATTTACTTGTCAATAACTCGCCTGAGAAACATCCAGATAAGTCAAACACAGTGCTCCTATACTAATTGCCAGGCGCTGAGACGAATGCCGCCAAGATCGAGCGTCTAGGACTTACGGTTCAAGAATTAGCTTTAGAAACATTTGCCTGGGAAACATGCAGAGAAGTCCAAGATAGTGTTTTTTAGACTGGCTGCCACGAGCTGAATCGAATGCAGCCAAGAGCGAGCGTCTGTGACTTACGGTTCAAGAGTTATTCACAGAAACATGGTTCTGAACATGCTGCCAATAGCTCGCCTGGGAAACATGCAGAGAAGTCCAAGATAGTGTTTTTTAGACTGGCTGCCACGAGCTGAATCGAATGCAGCCAAGAGCGAGCGTCTGTGACTTACGGTTCAAGAGTTATTCACAGAAATATGGTTCTGAACTTTACTGCCAGCCGCGAAAGCGAAACTAACCAAGATCGAGCGTCTAGGATTTACTTGTCAATAACTCGCCTGGGAAACATCCAGAGAAGTCAAAGACAGTGCTTCTATACTAATTGCCAGGCGCTGAGACGAATGCCGCCAAGATCGAGCGTCTAGGACTTACGGTTCAAGAATTAGCTTTAGAAACATTTGCCTGGGAAACATGCAGAGAAGTCCAAGATAGTGTTTTTTAGACTGGCTGCCACGAGCTGAATCGAATGCAGCCAAGAGCGAGCGTCTGTGACTTACGGTTCAAGAGTTATTCACAGAAACATGGTTCTGAACATGCTGCCAATTGCTCGCCTGGGAAACATGCAGAGAAGTCCAAGATAGTGTTTTTTAGACTGGCTGCCACGAGCTGAATCGAATGCAGCCAAGAGCGAGCGTCTGTGACTTACGGTTCAAGAGGTATTCACAGAAACATGGTTCTGAACATGCTGCCAATTGCTCGCCTGGGAAACATGCAGAGAAGTCCAAGATAGTGTTTTTTAGACTGGCTGCCAGGAGCTGAATCGAATGCAGCCAAGAGCGAGCGTCTGTGACTTACGGTTCAAGAGTTATTCACAGAAACATGGTTCTGAACTTTACTGCCAGCCGCGAAAGCGAAACTAACCAAGATCGAGCGTCCAGGATTTACTTGTCAATAACTCGCCTGGGAAACATCCAGAGAAGTCAAAGACAGTGCTTCTATACTAATTGCCAGGCGCTGAGACGAATGCCGCCAAGATCGAGCGTCTAGGACTTACGGTTCAAGAATTAGCTTTAGAAACATTTGCCTGGGAAACATGCAGAGAAGTCCAAGATAGTGTTTTTTAGACTGGCTGCCACGAGCTGAATCGAATGCAGCCAAGAGCGAGCGTCTGTGACTTACGATTCAAGAGTTATTCACAGAAACATGGTTCTGAACATGCTGCCAATAGCTCGCCTGGGAAACATGCAGAGAAGTCCAAGATAGTGTTTTTTAGACTGGCTGCCACGAGCTGAATCGAATGCAGCCAAGAGCGAGCGTCTGTGACTTACGGTTCAAGAGTTATTCACAGAAACATGGTTCTGAACATGCTGCCAATAGCTCGCCTGGGAAACATGCAGAGAAGTCCAAGATAGTGTTTTTTAGACTGGCTGCCACGAGCTGAATCGAATGCAGCCAAGAGCGAGCGTCTGTGACTTACGGTTCAAGAGTTATTCACAGAAACATGGTTCTGAACTTTACTGCCAGCCGCAAAAGCGAAACTAACCAAGATCGAGCGTCTAGGATTTACTTGTCAATAACTCGCCTGGGAAACATCCAGAGAAGTCAAAGACAGTGCTTCTATACTAATTGCCAGGCGCTGAGACGAATGCCGCCAAGATCGAGCGTCTAGGACTTACGGTTCAAGAATTAGCTTTAGAAACATTTGCCTGGGAAACATGCAGAGAAGTCCAAGATAGTGTTTTTTAGACTGGCTGCCACGAGCTGAATCGAATGCAGCCAAGAGCGAGCGTCTGTGACTTACGGTTCAAGAGTTATTCACAGAAACATGGTTCTGAACATGCTGCCAATTGCTCGCCTGGGAAACATGCAGAGAAGTCCAAGATAGTGTTTTTTAGACTGGCTGCCACGAGCTGAATCGAATGCAGCCAAGAGCGAGCGTCTGTGACTTACGGTTCAAGAGTTATTCACAGAAACATGGTTCTGAACTTTACTGCCAGCCGCGAAAGCGAAACTAACCAAGATCGAGCGTCTAAGATTTACTTGTCAATAACTCGCCTGGGAAACATCCAGAGAAGTCAAAGACAGTGCTTCTATACTAATTGCCAGGCGCTGAGACGAATGCCGCCAAGATCGAGCGTCTAGGACTTACGGTTCAAGAATTAGCTTTAGAAACATTTGCCTGGGAAACATGCAGAGAAGTCCAAGATAGTGTTTTTTAGAATGGCTGCCACGAGCTGAATCGAATGCAGCCAAGAGCGAGCGTCTGTGACTTACGGTTCAAGAGTTATTCACAGAAACATGGTTCTGAACATGCTGCCAATTGCTCGCCTGGGAAACATGCAGAGAAGTCCAAGATAGTGTTTTTTAGACTGGCTGCCACGAGCTGAATCGAATGCAGCCAAGAGCGAGCGTCTGTGACTTACGGTTCAAGAGTTATTCACAGAAACATGGTTCTGAACATGCTGCCAATAGCTCGCCTGGGAAACATGCAGAGAAGTCCAAGATAGTGTTTTTTAGACTGGCTGCCACGAGCTGAATCGAATGCAGCCAAGAGCGAGCGTCTGTGACTTACGGTTCAAGAGTTATTCACAGAAACATGGTTCTGAACATGCTGCCAATAGCTCGCCTGGGAAACATGCAGAGAAGTCCAAGATAGTGTTTTTTAGACTGGCTGCCAAGAGCTGAATCGAATGCAGCCAAGAGCGAGCGTCTGTGACTTACGGTTCAAGAGTTATTCACAGAAACATGGTTCTGAACTTTACTGCCAGCCGCGAAAGCGAAACTAACCAAGATCGAGCGTCTAGGATTTACTTGTCAATAACTCGCCTGGGAAACATCCAGAGAAGTCAAAGACAGTGCTTCTATACTAATTGCCAGGCGCTGAGACGAATGCCGCCAAGATCGAGCGTCTAGGACTTACGGTTCAAGAATTAGCTTTAGAAACATTTGCCTGGGAAACATGCAGAGAAGTCCAAGATAGTGTTTTTTAGACTGGCTGCCACGAGCTGAATCGAATGCAGCCAAGAGCGAGCGTCTGTGACTTACGGTTCAAGAGTTATTCACAGAAACATGGTTCTGAACATGCTGCCAATTGCTCGCCTGGGAAACATGCAGAGAAGTCCAAGATAGTGTTTTTTAGACTGGCTGCCACGAGCTGAATCGAATGCAGCCAAGAGCGAGCGTCTGTGACTTACGGTTCAAGAGTTATTCACAGAAACATGGTTCTGAACTTTACTGCCAGCCGCGAAAGCGAAACTAACCAAGATCGAGCGTCTAGGATTTACTTGTCAATAACTCGCCTGGGAAACATCCAGAGAAGTCAAAGACAGTGCTTCTATACTAATTGCCAGGCGCTGAGACGAATGCCGCCAAGATCGAGCGTCTAGGACTTACGGTTCAAGAATTAGCTTTAGAAACATTTGCCTGGGAAACATGCAGAGAAGTCCAAGATAGTGTTTTTTAGACTGGCTGCCACGAGCTGAATCGAATGCAGCCAAGAGCGAGCGTCTGTGACTTACGGTTCAAGAGTTATTCACAGAAACATGGTTCTGAACATGCTGCCAATAGCTCGCCTGGGAAACATGCAGAGAAGTCCAAGATAGTGTTTTTGAGACTGGCTGCCACGAGCTGAATCGAATGCAGCCAAGAGCGAGCGTCTGTGACTTACGGTTCAAGAGTTATTCACAGAAACATGGTTCTGAACATGCTGCCAATAGCTCGCCTGGGAAACATGCAGAGAAGTCCAAGATAGTGTTTTTTAGACTGGCTGCCACGAGCTGAATCGAATGCAGCCAAGAGCGAGCGTCTGTGACTTACGGTTCAAGAGTTATTCACAGAAACATGGTTCTGAACTTTACTGCCAGCCGCGAAAGCGAAACTAACCAAGATCGAGCGTCTAGGATTTACTTGTCAATAACTCGCCTGGGAAACATCCAGAGAAGTCAAAGACAGTGCTTCTATACTAATTGCCAGGCGCTGAGACGAATGCCGCCAAGATCGAGCGTCTAGGACTTACGGTTCAAGAATTAGCTTTAGAAACATTTGCCTGGGAAACATGCAGAGAAGTCCAAGATAGTGTTTTTTAGACTGGCTGCCACGAGCTGAATCGAATGCAGCCAAGAGCGAGCGTCTGTGACTTACGGTTCAAGAGTTATTCACAGAAACATGGTTCTGAACATGCTGCCAATTGCTCGCCTGGGAAACATGCAGAGAAGTCCAAGATAGTGTTTTTTAGACTGGCTGCCACGAGCTGAATCGAATGCAGCCAAGAGCGAGCGTCTGTGACTTACGGTTCAAGAGTTATTCACAGAAACATGGTTCTGAACTTTACTGCCAGCCGCGAAAGCGAAACTAACCAAGATCGAGCGTCTAGGATTTACTTGTCAATAACTCGCCTGGGAAACATCCAGAGAAGTCAAAGACAGTGCTTCTATACTAATTGCCAGGCGCTGAGACGAATGCCGCCAAGATCGAGCGTCTAGGACTTACGGTTCAAGAATTAGCTTTAGAAACATTTGCCTGGGAAACATGCAGAGAAGTCCAAGATAGTGTTTTTTAGACTGGCTGCCACGAGCTGAATCGAATGCAGCCAAGAGCGAGCGTCTGTGACTTACGGTTCAAGAGTTATTCACAGAAACATGGTTCTGAACATGCTGCCAATTGCTCGCCTGGGAAACATGCAGAGAAGTCCAAGATAGTGTTTTTTAGACTGGCTGCCACGAGCTGAATCGAATGCAGCCAAGAGCGAGCGTCTGTGACTTACGGTTCAAGAGTTATTCACAGAAACATGGTTCTGAACTTTACTGCCAGCCGCGAAAGCGAAACTAACCAAGATCGAGCGTCTAGGATTTACTTGTCAATAACTCGCCTGGGAAACATCCAGAGAAGTCAAAGACAGTGCTTCTATACTAATTGCCAGGCGCTGAGACGAATGCCGCCAAGATCGAGCGTCTAGGACTTACGGTTCAAGAATTAGCTTTAGAAACATTTGCCTGGGAAACATGCAGAGAAGTCCAAGATAGTGTTTTTTTAGACTGGCTGCCACGAGCTGAATCGAATGCAGCCAAGAGCGAGCGTCTGTGACTTACGGTTCAAGAGTTATTCACAGAAACATGGTTCTGAACATGCTGCCAATTGCTCGCCTGGGAAACATGCAGAGAAGTCCAAGATAGTGTTTTTTAGACTGGCTGCCACGAGCTGAATCGAATGCAGCCAAGAGCGAGCGTCTGTGACTTACGGTTCAAGAGTTATTCACAGAAACATGGTTCTGAACATGCTGCCAATAGCTCGCCTGGGAAACATGCAGAGAAGTCCAAGATAGTGTTTTTTAGACTGGCTGCCACGAGCTGAATCGAATGCAGCCAAGAGCGAGCGTCTGTGACTTACGGTTCAAGAGTTATTCACAGAAACATGGTTCTGAACATGCTGCCAATAGCTCGCCTGGGAAACATGCAGAGAAGTCCAAGATAGTGTTTTTTAGACTGGCTGCCACGAGCTGAATCGAATGCAGCCAAGAGCGAGCGTCTGTGACTTACGGTTCAAGAGTTATTCACAGAAACATGGTTCTGAACTTTACTGCCAGCCGCGAAAGCGAAACTAACCAAGATCGAGCGTCTAGGATTTACTTGTCAATAACTCGCCTGGGAAACATCCAGAGAAGTCAAAGACAGTGCTTCTATACTAATTGCCAGGCGCTGAGACTAATGCCGCCAAGATCGAGCGTCTAGGACTTACGGTTCAAGAATTAGCTTTAGAAACATTTGCCTGGGAAACATGCAGAGAAGTCCAAGATAGTGTTTTTTTAGACTGGCTGCCACGAGCTGAATCGAATGCAGCCAAGAGCGAGCGTCTGTGACTTACGGTTCAAGAGTTATTCACAGAAACATGGTTCTGAACATGCTGCCAATAGCTCGCCTGGGAAACATGCAGAGAAGTCCAAGATAGTGTTTTTTAGACTGGCTGCCACGAGCTGAATCGAATGCAGCCAAGAGCGAGCGTCTGTGACTTACGGTTCAAGAGTTATTCACAGAAACATGGTTCTGAACATGCTGCCAATAGCTCGCCTGGCAAACATGCAGAGAAGTCCAAGATAGTGTTTTTTAGACTGGCTGCCACGAGCTGAATCGAATGCAGCCAAGAGCGAGCGTCTGTGACTTACGGTTCAAGAGTTATTCACAGAAACATGGTTCTGAACATGCTGCCAATAGCTCGGCTGGGAAACATGCAGAGAAGTCCAAGATAGTGTTTTTTAGACTGGCTGCCACGAGCTGAATCGAATGCAGCCAAGAGCGAGCGTCTGTGACTTACGGTTCAAGAGTTATTCACAGAAACATGGTTCTGAACTTTACTGCCAGCCGTGAAAGCGAAACTAACCAAGATCGAGCGTCTAGGATTTACTTGTCAATAACTCGCCTGGGAAACATCCAGAGAAGTCAAAGACAGTGCTTCTATACTAATTGCCAGGCGCTGAGACGAATGCCGCCAAGATCGAGCGTCTAGGACTTACGGTTCAAGAATTAGCTTTAGAAACATTTGCCTGGGAAACATGCAGAGAAGTCCAAGATAGTGTTTTTTAGACTGGCTGCCACGAGCTGAATCGAATGCAGCCAAGAGCGAGCGTCTGTGACTTACGGTTCAAGAGTTATTCACAGAAACATGGTTCTGAACTTTACTGCCAGCCGCGAAAGCGAAACTAACCAAGATCGAGCGTCTAGGATTTACTTGTCAATAACTCGCCTGGGAAACATCCAGAGAAGTCAAAGACAGTGCTTCTATACTAATTGCCAGGCGCTGAGACTAATGCCGCCAAGATCGAGCGTCTAGGACTTACGGTTCAAGAATTAGCTTTAGAAACATTTGCCTGGGAAACAAGCAGAGAAGTCCAAGATAGTGTTTTTTAGACTGGCTGCCACGAGCTGAATCGAATGCAGCCAAGAGCGAGCGTCTGTGACTTACGGTTCAAGAGTTATTCACAGAAACATGGTTCTGAACATGCTGCCAATAGCTCGTCTGGGAAACATGCAGAAAAGTCCAAGATAGTGTTTTATAGACTGGCTGCCACGAGCTGAATCGAATGCAGCCAAGAGCGAGCGTCTGTGACTTACGGTTCAAGAGTTATTCACAGAAACATGGTTCTGAACTTTGCTGCCAGCCGCGAAAGCGAAACTAACCAAGATCGAGCGTCTAGGATTTACTTGTCAATAACTCGCCTGGGAAACATCCAGAGAAGTCAAAGACAGTGCTTCTATACTAATTGCCAGGCGCTGAGACGAATGCCGCCAAGATCGAGCGTCTAGGACTTACGGTTCAAGAATTAGCTTTAGAAACATTTGCCTGGGAAACATGCAGAGAAGTCCAAGATAGTGTTTTTTAGACTGGCTGCCACGAGCTGAATCGAATGCAGCCAAGAGCGAGCGTCTGTGACTTACGGTTCAAGAGTTATTCACAGAAACATGGTTCTGAACTTTACTGCCAGCCGCGAAAGCGAAACTAACCAAGATCGAGCGTCTAGGATTTACTTGTCAATAACTCGCCTGGGAAACATCCAGAGAAGTCAAAGACAGTGCTTCTATACTAATTGCCAGGCGCTGAGACGAATGCCGCCAAGATCGAGCGTCTAGGACTTACGGTTCAAGAATTAGCTTTAGAAACATTTGCCTGGGAAACATGCAGAGAAGTCCAAGATAGTGTTTTTTAGACTGGCTGCCACGAGCTGAATCGAATGCAGCCAAGAGCGAGCGTCTGTGACTTACGGTTCAAGAGTTATTCACAGAAACATGGTTCTGAACATGCTGCCAATTGCTCGCCTGGGAAACATGCAGAGAAGTCCAAGATAGTGTTTTTTAGACTGGCTGCCACGAGCTGAATCGAATGCAGCCAAGAGCGAGCGTCTGTGACTTACGGTTCAAGAGTTATTCACAGAAACATGGTTCTGAACATGCTGCCAATAGCTCGCCTGGGAAACATGCAGAGAAGTCCAAGATAGTGTTTTTTAGACTGGCTGCCACGAGCTGAATCGAATGCAGCCAAGAGCGAGCGTCTGTGACTTACGGTTCAGGAGTTATTCACAGAAACATGGTTCTGAACATGCTGCCAATTGCTCGCCTGGGAAACATGCAGAGAAGTCCAAGATAGTGTTTTTTAGACTGGCTGCCACGAGCTGAATCGAATGCAGCCAAGAGCGAGCGTCTGTGACTTACGGTTCAGGAGTTATTCACAGAAACATGGTTCTGAACATGCTGCCAATTGCTCGCCTGGGAAACATGCAGAGAAGTCCAAGATAGTGTTTTTTAGACTGGCTGCCACGAGCTGAATCGAATGCAGCCAAGAGCGAGCGTCTGTAACTTACGGTTCAGGAGTTATTCACAGAAACATGGTTCTGAACATGCTGCCAATTGCTCGCCTGGGAAACATGCAGAGAAGTCCAAGATAGTGTTTTTTAGACTGGCTGCCACGAGCTGAATCGAATGCAGCCAAGAGCGAGCGTCTGTGACTTACGGTTCAGGAGTTATTCACAGA
>NW_027462829.1:0-20741 GCF_050947455.1 Rhinoderma darwinii
TCAAGAATTAGCCTCAGAAACAGTGGGAAACAGTGCTTCTATACTAATTGCCAGGCGCTGAGACGAATGCCGCCAAGATCGAGCGTCTATGACACGGTTCAAGAATTAGCCTCAGAAACAGTGGTTCTGAACATGCTGCCAATAGCTCGCCTGGGAAACATCCAGAGAAGTCCAAGATTGTGTTTTTTAGACTGGCTGCCACGAGCTGAAACGAATGCAGCCAAGAGCGAGCGTCTGTGACTTACGGTTCAAAAGTTATTCACAGAAACATGGTTCTGAACTTTGCTGCCAGCCGCGAAAGCGAAAATAACCAAGATCGAGCGTCTAGGATTTACTTGGCAATAGCTCGCCTGGGAAACATCCAGAGAAGTCAAAGACAGTGCTTCTATACTAATTGCCAGGCGCTGAGACGAATGCCGCCAAGATCTAGCGTCTATGACTTACGGTTCAAGAATTAGCCTCAGAAACAGTGGGAAACAGTGCTTCTATACTAATTGCCAGGCGCTGAGACGAATGCCGCCAAGATCGAGCGTCTATGACACGGTTCAAGAATTAGCCTCAGAAACAGTGGTTCTGAACATGCTGCCAATAGCTCGCCTGGGAAACATCCAGAGAGGTCCAAGATAGTGTTTTTTTAGACTGGCTGCCACGAGCTGAAACGAATGCAGCCAAGAGCGAGCGTCTGTGACTTACGGTTCAAAAGTTATTCACAGAAACATGGTTCTGAACTTTGCTGCCAGCCGCGAAAGCGAAAATAACCAAGATCGAGCGTCTAGGATTTACTTGTCAATATCTCGCCTGGGAAACATCCAGAGAAGTCAAAGACAGTGCTTCTATACTAATTGCCAGGCGCTGAGACGAATGCCGCCAAGATCTAGCGTCTATGACTTACGGTTCAAGAATTAGCCTCAGAAACAGTGGGAAATAGTGCTTCTATACTAATTGCCAGGCGCTGAGACGAATGCCGCCAAGATCGAGCGTCTATGACTTACGGTTCAAGAATTAGCCTCAGAAACAGTGG
Organism: Rhinoderma darwinii; assembly: GCF_050947455.1. NCBI lineage: Eukaryota > Metazoa > Chordata > Amphibia > Anura > Rhinodermatidae > Rhinoderma > Rhinoderma darwinii. Next base: position 1,022 of record NW_027462829.1, read on the forward strand.
TTCTGAACATGCTGCCAATAGCTCGCCTGGGAAACATCCAGAGAAGTCCAAGATTGTGTTTTTTAGACTGGCTGCCACGAGCTGAAACGAATGCAGCCAAGAGCGAGCGTCTGTGACTTACGGTTCAAAAGTTATTCACAGAAACATGGTTCTGAACTTTGCTGCCAGCCGCGAAAGCGAAAATAACCAAGATCGAGCGTCTAGGATTTACTTGTCAATAGCTCGCCTGGGAAACATCCAGAGAAGTCAAAGACAGTGCTTCTATACCAATTGCCAGGCGCTGAGACGAATGCCGCCAAGATCTAGCGTCTATGACTTACGGTTCAAGAATTAGCCTCAGAAACAGTGGGAAACAGTGCTTCTATACTAATTGCCAGGCGCTGAGACGAATGCCGCCAAGATCGAGCGTCTATGACTTACGGTTCAAGAATTAGCCTCAGAAACAGTGGTTCTGAACATGCTGCCAATAGCTCGTCTGGGAAACATCCAGAGAAGTCCAAGATAGTGTTTTTTAGACTGGCTGCCACGAGCTGAAACTAATGCAGCCAAGAGCGAGCGTCTGTGACTTACGGTTCAAGAGTTATTCACAGAAACATGGTTCTGAACTTTGCTGCCAGCCGCGAAAGCGAGAATAACCAAGATCGAGCGTCTAGGATTTACTTGTCAATAGCTCGCCTGGGAAACATCCAGAGAAGTCAAAGACAGTGCTTCTATACTAATTGCCAGGCGCTGAGACGAATGCCGCCAAGATCGAGCGTCTAAGACTTACGGTTCAAGAATTAGCCTCAGAAACAGTGGTTCTGAACATGCTGCCAATAGCTCGCCTGGGAAACATCCAGAGAAGTCCAAGATAGTGTTTTTTAGACTGGCTGCCACGAGCTGAAACGAATGCAGCCAAGAGCGAGCGTCTGTGACTTACGGTTCAAAAGTTATTCACAGAAACATGGTTCTGAACTTTGCTGCCAGCCGCGAAAGCGAAAATAACCAAGATCGAGCGTCTAGGATTTACTTGTCAATATCTCGCCTGGGAAACATCCAGAGAAGTCAAAGACAGTGCTTCTATACTAATTGCCAGGCGCTGAGACGAATGCCGCCAAGATCTAGCGTCTATGACTTACGGTTCAAGAATTAGCCTCAGAAACAGTGGGAAATAGTGCTTCTATACTAATTGCCAGGCGCTGAGACGAATGCCGCCAAGATCGAGCGTCTATGACTTACGGTTCAAGAATTAGCCTCAGAAACAGTGGTTCTGAACATGCTGCCAATAGCTCGCCTGGGAAACATCCAGAGAAGTCCAAGATTGTGTTTTTTAGACTGGCTGCCACGAGCTGAAACGAATGCAGCCAAGAGCGAGCGTCTGTGACTTACGGTTCAAAAGTTATTCACAGAAACATGGTTCTGAACTTTGCTGCCAGCCGCGAAAGCGAAAATAACCAAGATCGAGCGTCTAGGATTTACTTGTCAATAGCTCGCCTGGGAAACATCCAGAGAAGTCAAAGACAGTGCTTCTATACTAATTGCCAGGCGCTGAGACGAATGCCGCCAAGATCTAGCGTCTATGACTTACGGTTCAAGAATTAGCCTCAGAAACAGTGGGAAACAGTGCTTCTATACTAATTGCCAGGCGCTGAGACGAATGCCGCCAATATCGAGCGTCTATGACTTACGGTTCAAGAATTAGCCTCAGAAACAGTGGGAAACAGTGCTTCTATACTAATTGCCAAGCGCTGAGACGAATGCCGCCAAGATCGAGCGTCTATGACTTACGTTCAAGAATTAGCCTCAGAAACAGTGGTTCTGAACATGCTGCCAATAGCTCGCCTGGGAAACATCCAGAGAAGTCCAAGATTGTGTTTTTTAGACTGGCTGCCACGAGCTGAAACGAATGCAGCCAAGAGCGAGCGTCTGTGACTTACGGTTCAAAAGTTATTCACAGAAACATGGTTCTGAACTTTGCTGCCAGCCGCGAAAGCGAAAATAACCAAGATCGAGCGTCTAGGATTTACTTGTCAATAGCTCGCCTGGGAAACATCCAGAGAAGTCAAAGACAGTGCTTCTATACTAATTGCCAGGCGCTGAGACGAATGCCGCCAAGATCTAGCGTCTATGACTTACGGTTCAAGAATTAGCCTCAGAAACAGTGGGAAACAGTGCTTCTATACTAATTGCCAGGCGCTGAGACGAATGCCGCCAAGATCGAGCGTCTATGACACGGTTCAAGAATTAGCCTCAGAAACAGTGGTTCTGAACATGCTGCCAATAGCTCGCCTGGGAAACATCCAGAGAGGTCCAAGATAGTGTTTTTTTAGACTGGCTGCCACGAGCTGAAACGAATGCAGCCAAGAGCGAGCGTCTGTGACTTACGGTTCAAAAGTTATTCACAGAAACATGGTTCTGAACTTTGCTGCCAGCCGCGAAAGCGAAAATAACCAAGATCGAGCGTCTAGGATTTACTTGTCAATATCTCGCCTGGGAAACATCCAGAGAAGTCAAAGACAGTGCTTCTATACTAATTGCCAGGCGCTGAGACGAATGCCGCCAAGATCTAGCGTCTATGACTTACGGTTCAAGAATTAGCCTCAGAAACAGTGGGAAATAGTGCTTCTATACTAATTGCCAGGCGCTGAGACGAATGCCGCCAAGATCGAGCGTCTATGACTTACGGTTCAAGAATTAGCCTCAGAAACAGTGGTTCTGAACATGCTGCCAATAGCTCGCCTGGGAAACATCCAGAGAAGTCCAAGATTGTGTTTTTTAGACTGGCTGCCACGAGCTGAAACGAATGCAGCCAAGAGCGAGCGTCTGTGACTTACGGTTCAAAAGTTATTCACAGAAACATGGTTCTGAACTTTGCTGCCAGCCGCGAAAGCGAAAATAACCAAGATCGAGCGTCTAGGATTTACTTGTCAATAGCTCGCCTGGGAAACATCCAGAGAAGTCAAAGACAGTGCTTCTATACTAATTGCCAGGCGCTGAGACGAATGCCGCCAAGATCTAGCGTCTATGACTTACGGTTCAAGAATTAGCCTCAGAAACAGTGGGAAACAGTGCTTCTATACTAATTGCCAGGCGCTGAGACGAATGCCGCCAATATCGAGCGTCTATGACTTACGGTTCAAGAATTAGCCTCAGAAACAGTGGGAAACAGTGCTTCTATACTAATTGCCAAGCGCTGAGACGAATGCCGCCAAGATCGAGCGTCTATGACTTACGTTTCAAGAATTAGCCTCAGAAACAGTGGTTCTGAACATGCTGCCAATAGCTCGCCTGGGAAACATCCAGAGAAGTCCAAGATAGTGTTTTTTAGACTGGCTGCCACGAGCTGAAACGAATGCAGCCAAGAGCGAGCGTCTGTGACTTACGGTTCAAAAGTTATTCACAGAAACATGGTTCTGAACTTTGCTGCCAGCCGCGAAAGCGAAAATAACCAAGATCGAGCGTCTAGGATTTACTTGTCAATATCTCGCCTGGGAAACATCCAGAGAAGTCAAAGACAGTGCTTCTATACTAATTGCCAGGCGCTGAGACGAATGCCGCCAAGATCTAGCGTCTATGACTTACGGTTCAAGAATTAGCCTCAGAAACAGTGGGAAATTGTGCTTCTATACTAATTGCCAGGCGCTGAGACGAATGTCGCCAAGATCGAGCGTCTATGACTTACGGTTCAAGAATTAGCCTCAGAAACAGTGGTTCTGAACATGCTGCCAATAGCTCGCCTGGGAAACATCCAGAGAAGTCCAAGATTGTGTTTTTTAGACTGGCTGCCACGAGCTGAAACGAATGCAGCCAAGAGCGAGCGTCTGTGACTTACGGTTCAAAAGTTATTCACAGAAACATGGTTCTGAACTTTGCTGCCAGCCGCGAAAGCGAAAATAACCAAGATCGAGCGTCTAGGATTTACTTGTCAATAGCTCGCCTGGGAAACATCCAGAGAAGTCAAAGACAGTGCTTCTATACTAATTGCCAGGCGCTGAGACGAATGCCGCCAAGATCTAGCGTCTATGACTTACGGTTCAAGAATTAGCCTCAGAAACAGTGGGAAACAGTGCTTCTATACTAATTGCCAGGCGCTGAGACGAATGCCGCCAAGATCGAGCGTCTATGACACGGTTCAAGAATTAGCCTCAGAAACAGTGGTTCTGAACATGCTGCCAATAGCTCGCCTGGGAAACATCCAGAGAAGTCCAAGATTGTGTTTTTTAGACTGGCTGCCACGAGCTGAAACGAATGCAGCCAAGAGCGAGCGTCTGTGACTTACGGTTCAAAAGTTATTCACAGAAACATGGTTCTGAACTTTGCTGCCAGCCGCGAAAGCGAAAATAACCAAGATCGAGCGTCTAGGATTTACTTGTCAATAGCTCGCCTGGGAAACATCCAGAGAAGTCAAAGACAGTGCTTCTATACTAATTGCCAGGCGCTGAGACGAATGCCGCCAAGATCTAGCGTCTATGACTTACGGTTCAAGAATTAGCCTCAGAAACAGTGGGAAACAGTGCTTCTATACTAATTGCCAGGCGCTGAGACGAATGCCGCCAAGATCGAGCGTCTATGACACGGTTCAAGAATTAGCCTCAGAAACAGTGGTTCTGAACATGCTGCCAATAGCTCGCCTGGGAAACATCCAGAGAGGTCCAAGATAGTGTTTTTTTAGACTGGCTGCCACGAGCTGAAACGAATGCAGCCAAGAGCGAGCGTCTGTGACTTACGGTTCAAAAGTTATTCACAGAAACATGGTTCTGAACTTTGCTGCCAGCCGCGAAAGCGAAAATAACCAAGATCGAGCGTCTAGGATTTACTTGTCAATATCTCGCCTGGGAAACATCCAGAGAAGTCAAAGACAGTGCTTCTATACTAATTGCCAGGCGCTGAGACGAATGCCGCCAAGATCTAGCGTCTATGACTTACGGTTCAAGAATTAGCCTCAGAAACAGTGGGAAATAGTGCTTCTATACTAATTGCCAGGCGCTGAGACGAATGCCGCCAAGATCGAGCGTCTATGACTTACGGTTCAAGAATTAGCCTCAGAAACAGTGGTTCTGAACATGCTGCCAATAGCTCGCCTGGGAAACATCCAGAGAAGTCCAAGATTGTGTTTTTTAGACTGGCTGCCACGAGCTGAAACGAATGCAGCCAAGAGCGAGCGTCTGTGACTTACGGTTCAAAAGTTATTCACAGAAACATGGTTCTGAACTTTGCTGCCAGCCGCGAAAGCGAAAATAACCAAGATCGAGCGTCTAGGATTTACTTGTCAATAGCTCGCCTGGGAAACATCCAGAGAAGTCAAAGACAGTGCTTCTATACTAATTGCCAGGCGCTGAGACGAATGCCGCCAAGATCTAGCGTCTATGACTTACGGTTCAAGAATTAGCCTCAGAAACAGTGGGAAACAGTGCTTCTATACTAATTGCCAGGCGCTGAGACGAATGCCGCCAATATCGAGCGTCTATGACTTACGGTTCAAGAATTAGCCTCAGAAACAGTGGGAAACAGTGCTTCTATACTAATTGCCAAGCGCTGAGACGAATGCCGCCAAGATCGAGCGTCTATGACTTACGTTTCAAGAATTAGCCTCAGAAACAGTGGTTCTGAACATGCTGCCAATAGCTCGCCTGGGAAACATCCAGAGAAGTCCAAGATTGTGTTTTTTAGACTGGCTGCCACGAGCTGAAACGAATGCAGCCAAGAGCGAGCGTCTGTGACTTACGGTTCAAAAGTTATTCACAGAAACATGGTTCTGAACTTTGCTGCCAGCCGCGAAAGCGAAAATAACCAAGATCGAGCGTCTAGGATTTACTTGTCAATAGCTCGCCTGGGAAACATCCAGAGAAGTCAAAGACAGTGCTTCTATACTAATTGCCAGGCGCTGAGACGAATGCCGCCAAGATCTAGCGTCTATGACTTACGGTTCAAGAATTAGCCTCAGAAACAGTGGGAAACAGTGCTTCTATACTAATTGCCAGGCGCTGAGACGAATGCCGCCAAGATCGAGCGTCTATGACACGGTTCAAGAATTAGCCTCAGAAACAGTGGTTCTGAACATGCTGCCAATAGCTCGCCTGGGAAACATCCAGAGAGGTCCAAGATAGTGTTTTTTTAGACTGGCTGCCACGAGCTGAAACGAATGCAGCCAAGAGCGAGCGTCTGTGACTTACGGTTCAAAAGTTATTCACAGAAACATGGTTCTGAACTTTGCTGCCAGCCGCGAAAGCGAAAATAACCAAGATCGAGCGTCTAGGATTTACTTGTCAATATCTCGCCTGGGAAACATCCAGAGAAGTCAAAGACAGTGCTTCTATACTAATTGCCAGGCGCTGAGACGAATGCCGCCAAGATCTAGCGTCTATGACTTACGGTTCAAGAATTAGCCTCAGAAACAGTGGGAAATAGTGCTTCTATACTAATTGCCAGGCGCTGAGACGAATGCCGCCAAGATCGAGCGTCTATGACTTACGGTTCAAGAATTAGCCTCAGAAACAGTGGTTCTGAACATGCTGCCAATAGCTCGCCTGGGAAACATCCAGAGAAGTCCAAGATTGTGTTTTTTAGACTGGCTGCCACGAGCTGAAACGAATGCAGCCAAGAGCGAGCGTCTGTGACTTACGGTTCAAAAGTTATTCACAGAAACATGGTTCTGAACTTTGCTGCCAGCCGCGAAAGCGAAAATAACCAAGATCGAGCGTCTAGGATTTACTTGTCAATAGCTCGCCTGGGAAACATCCAGAGAAGTCAAAGACAGTGCTTCTATACTAATTGCCAGGCGCTGAGACGAATGCCGCCAAGATCTAGCGTCTATGACTTACGGTTCAAGAATTAGCCTCAGAAACAGTGGGAAACAGTGCTTCTATACTAATTGCCAGGCGCTGAGACGAATGCCGCCAATATCGAGCGTCTATGACTTACGGTTCAAGAATTAGCCTCAGAAACAGTGGGAAACAGTGCTTCTATACTAATTGCCAAGCGCTGAGACGAATGCCGCCAAGATCGAGCGTCTATGACTTACGTTTCAAGAATTAGCCTCAGAAACAGTGGTTCTGAACATGCTGCCAATAGCTCGCCTGGGAAACATCCAGAGAAGTCCAAGATTGTGTTTTTTAGACTGGCTGCCACGAGCTGAAACGAATGCAGCCAAGAGCGAGCGTCTGTGACTTACGGTTCAAAAGTTATTCACAGAAACATGGTTCTGAACTTTGCTGCCAGCCGCGAAAGCGAAAATAACCAAGATCGAGCGTCTAGGATTTACTTGTCAATAGCTCGCCTGGGAAACATCCAGAGAAGTCAAAGACAGTGCTTCTATACTAATTGCCAGGCGCTGAGACGAATGCCGCCAAGATCTAGCGTCTATGACTTACGGTTCAAGAATTAGCCTCAGAAACAGTGGGAAATAGTGCTTCTATACTAATTGCCAGGCGCTGAGACGAATGCCGCCAAGATCGAGCGTCTATGACTTACGGTTCAAGAATTAGCCTCAGAAACAGTGGGAAACAGTGCTTCTATACTAATTGCCAGGCGCTGAGACGAATGCCGCCAAGATCGAGCGTCTATGACTTACGGTTCAAGAATTAGCCTCAGAAACAGTGGTTCTGAACATGCTGCCAATAGCTCGCCTGGGAAACATCCAGAGAAGTCCAAGATAGTGTTTTTTAGACTGGCTGCCACGAGCTGAAACGAATGCAGCCAAGAGCGAGCGTCTGTGACTTACGGTTCAAAAGTTATTCACAGAAACATGGTTCTGAACTTTGCTGCCAGCCGCGAAAGCGAAAATAACCAAGATCGAGCGTCTAGGATTTACTTGTCAATATCTCGCCTGGGAAACATCCAGAGAAGTCAAAGACAGTGCTTCTATACTAATTGCCAGGCGCTGAGACGAATGCCGCCAAGATCTAGCGTCTATGACTTACGGTTCAAGAATTAGCCTCAGAAACAGTGGGAAATAGTGCTTCTATACTAATTGCCAGGCGCTGAGACGAATGCCGCCAAGATCGAGCGTCTATGACTTACGGTTCAAGAATTAGCCTCAGAAACAGTGGTTCTGAACATGCTGCCAATAGCTCGCCTGGGAAACATCCAGAGAAGTCCAAGATTGTGTTTTTTAGACTGGCTGCCACGAGCTGAAACGAATGCAGCCAAGAGCGAGCGTCTGTGACTTACGGTTCAAAAGTTATTCACAGAAACATGGTTCTGAACTTTGCTGCCAGCCGCGAAAGCGAAAATAACCAAGATCGAGCGTCTAGGATTTACTTGTCAATAGCTCGCCTGGGAAACATCCAGAGAAGTCAAAGACAGTGCTTCTATACTAATTGCCAGGCGCTGAGACGAATGCCGCCAAGATCTAGCGTCTATGACTTACGGTTCAAGAATTAGCTTCAGAAACAGTGGGAAATAGTGCTTCTATACTAATTGCCAGGCGCTGAGACGAATGCCGCCAAGATCGAGCGTCTATGACTTACGGTTCAAGAATTAGCCTCAGAAACAGTGGGAAACAGTGCTTCTATACTAATTGCCAGGCGCTGAGACGAATGCCGCCAAGATCGAGCGTCTATGACTTACGGTTCAAGAATTAGCCTCAGAAACAGTGGTTCTGAACATGCTGCCAATAGCTCGCCTGGGAAACATCCAGAGAAGTCCAAGATAGTGTTTTTTAGACTGGCTGCCACGAGCTGAAACGAATGCAGCCAAGAGCGAGCGTCTGTGACTTACGGTTCAAAAGTTATTCACAGAAACATGGTTCTGAACTTTGCTGCCAGCCGCGAAAGCGAAAATAACCAAGATCGAGCGTCTAGGATTTACTTGTCAATAGCTCGCCTGGGAAACATCCAGAGAAGTCAAAGACAGTGCTTCTATACTAATTGCCAGGCGCTGAGACGAATGCCGCCAAGATCTAGCGTCTATGACTTACGGTTCAAGAATTAGCCTCAGAAACAGTGGGAAATAGTGCTTCTATACTAATTGCCAGGCGCTGAGACGAATGCCGCCAAGATCGAGCGTCTATGACTTACGTTTCAAGAATTAGCCTCAGAAACAGTGGGAAACAGTGCTTCTATACTAATTGCCAGGCGCTGAGACGAATGCCGCCAAGATCGAGCGTCTATGACTTACGTTTCAAGAATTAGCCTCAGAAACAGTGATTCTGAACATGCTGCCAATAGCTCGCCTGGGAAACATCCAGAGAAGTCCAAGATTGTGTTTTTTAGACTGGCTGCCACGAGCTGAAACGAATGCAGCCAAGAGCGAGCGTCTGTGACTTACGGTTCAAAAGTTATTCACAGAAACATGGTTCTGAACTTTGCTGCCAGCCGCGAAAGCGAAAATAACCAAGATCGAGCGTCTAGGATTTACTTGTCAATAGCTCGCCTGGGAAACATCCAGAGAAGTCAAAGACAGTGCTTCTATACTAATTGCCAGGCGCTGAGACGAATGCCGCCAAGATCTAGCGTCTATGACTTACGGTTCAAGAATTAGCCTCAGAAACAGTGGGAAATAGTGCTTCTATACTAATTGCCAGGCGCTGAGACGAATGTCGCCAAGATCGAGCGTCTATGACTTACGGTTCAAGAATTAGCCTCAGAAACAGTGGTTCTGAACATGCTGCCAATAGCTCGCCTGGGAAACATCCAGAGAAGTCCAAGATTGTGTTTTTTAGACTGGCTGCCACGAGCTGAAACGAATGCAGCCAAGAGCGAGCGTCTGTGACTTACGGTTCAAAAGTTATTCACAGAAACATGGTTCTGAACTTTGCTGCCAGCCGCGAAAGCGAAAATAACCAAGATCGAGCGTCTAGGATTTACTTGTCAATAGCTCGCCTGGGAAACATCCAGAGAAGTCAAAGACAGTGCTTCTATACTAATTGCCAGGCGCTGAGACGAATGCCGCCAAGATCTAGCGTCTATGACTTACGGTTCAAGAATTAGCCTCAGAAACAGTGGGAAACAGTGCTTCTATACTAATTGCCAGGCGCTGAGACGAATGCCGCCAAGATCGAGCGTCTATGACACGGTTCAAGAATTAGCCTCAGAAACAGTGGTTCTGAACATGCTGCCAATAGCTCGCCTGGGAAACATCCAGAGAAGTCCAAGATTGTGTTTTTTAGACTGGCTGCCACGAGCTGAAACGAATGCAGCCAAGAGCGAGCGTCTGTGACTTACGGTTCAAAAGTTATTCACAGAAACATGGTTCTGAACTTTGCTGCCAGCCGCGAAAGCGAAAATAACCAAGATCGAGCGTCTAGGATTTACTTGTCAATAGCTCGCCTGGGAAACATCCAGAGAAGTCAAAGACAGTGCTTCTATACTAATTGCCAGGCGCTGAGACGAATGCCGCCAAGATCTAGCGTCTATGACTTACGGTTCAAGAATTAGCCTCAGAAACAGTGGGAAACAGTGCTTCTATACTAATTGCCAGGCGCTGAGACGAATGCCGCCAAGATCGAGCGTCTATGACACGGTTCAAGAATTAGCCTCAGAAACAGTGGTTCTGAACATGCTGCCAATAGCTCGCCTGGGAAACATCCAGAGAGGTCCAAGATAGTGTTTTTTTAGACTGGCTGCCACGAGCTGAAACGAATGCAGCCAAGAGCGAGCGTCTGTGACTTACGGTTCAAAAGTTATTCACAGAAACATGGTTCTGAACTTTGCTGCCAGCCGCGAAAGCGAAAATAACCAAGATCGAGCGTCTAGGATTTACTTGTCAATATCTCGCCTGGGAAACATCCAGAGAAGTCAAAGACAGTGCTTCTATACTAATTGCCAGGCGCTGAGACGAATGCCGCCAAGATCTAGCGTCTATGACTTACGGTTCAAGAATTAGCCTCAGAAACAGTGGGAAATAGTGCTTCTATACTAATTGCCAGGCGCTGAGACGAATGCCGCCAAGATCGAGCGTCTATGACTTACGGTTCAAGAATTAGCCTCAGAAACAGTGGTTCTGAACATGCTGCCAATAGCTCGCCTGGGAAACATCCAGAGAAGTCCAAGATTGTGTTTTTTAGACTGGCTGCCACGAGCTGAAACGAATGCAGCCAAGAGCGAGCGTCTGTGACTTACGGTTCAAAAGTTATTCACAGAAACATGGTTCTGAACTTTGCTGCCAGCCGCGAAAGCGAAAATAACCAAGATCGAGCGTCTAGGATTTACTTGTCAATAGCTCGCCTGGGAAACATCCAGAGAAGTCAAAGACAGTGCTTCTATACTAATTGCCAGGCGCTGAGACGAATGCCGCCAAGATCTAGCGTCTATGACTTACGGTTCAAGAATTAGCCTCAGAAACAGTGGGAAACAGTGCTTCTATACTAATTGCCAGGCGCTGAGACGAATGCCGCCAATATCGAGCGTCTATGACTTACGGTTCAAGAATTAGCCTCAGAAACAGTGGGAAACAGTGCTTCTATACTAATTGCCAAGCGCTGAGACGAATGCCGCCAAGATCGAGCGTCTATGACTTACGTTTCAAGAATTAGCCTCAGAAACAGTGGTTCTGAACATGCTGCCAATAGCTCGCCTGGGAAACATCCAGAGAAGTCCAAGATTGTGTTTTTTAGACTGGCTGCCACGAGCTGAAACGAATGCAGCCAAGAGCGAGCGTCTGTGACTTACGGTTCAAAAGTTATTCACAGAAACATGGTTCTGAACTTTGCTGCCAGCCGCGAAAGCGAAAATAACCAAGATCGAGCGTCTAGGATTTACTTGTCAATAGCTCGCCTGGGAAACATCCAGAGAAGTCAAAGACAATGCTTCTATACTAATTGCCAGGCGCTGAGACGAATGCCGCCAAGATCTAGCGTCTATGACTTACGGTTCAAGAATTAGCCTCAGAAACAGTGGGAAATAGTGCTTCTATACTAATTGCCAGGCGCTGAGACGAATGCCGCCAAGATCGAGCGTCTATGACTTACGGTTCAAGAATTAGCCTCAGAAACAGTGGGAAACAGTGCTTCTATACTAATTGCCAGGCGCTGAGACGAATGCCGCCAAGATCGAGCGTCTATGACTTACGGTTCAAGAATTAGCCTCAGAAACAGTGGTTCTGAACATGCTGCCAATAGCTCGCCTGGGAAACATCCAGAGAAGTCCAAGATAGTGTTTTTTAGACTGGCTGCCACGAGCTGAAACGAATGCAGCCAAGAGCGAGCGTCTGTGACTTACGGTTCAAAAGTTATTCACAGAAACATGGTTCTGAACTTTGCTGCCAGCCGCGAAAGCGAAAATAACCAAGATCGAGCGTCTAGGATTTACTTGTCAATATCTCGCCTGGGAAACATCCAGAGAAGTCAAAGACAGTGCTTCCATACTAATTGCCAGGCGCTGAGACGAATGCCGCCAAGATCTAGCGTCTATGACTTACGGTTCAAGAATTAGCCTCAGAAACAGTGGGAAATAGTGCTTCTATACTAATTGCCAGGCGCTGAGACGAATGCCGCCAAGATCGAGCGTCTATGACTTACGGTTCAAGAATTAGCCTCAGAAACAGTGGTTCTGAACATGCTGCCAATAGCTCGCCTGGGAAACATCCAGAGAAGTCCAAGATTGTGTTTTTTAGACTGGCTGCCACGAGCTGAAACGAATGCAGCCAAGAGCGAGCGTCTGTGACTTACGGTTCAAAAGTTATTCACAGAAACATGGTTCTGAACTTTGCTGCCAGCCGCGAAAGCGAAAATAACCAAGATCGAGCGTCTAGGATTTACTTGTCAATAGCTCGCCTGGGAAACATCCAGAGAAGTCAAAGACAGTGCTTCTATACTAATTGCCAGGCGCTGAGACGAATGCCGCCAAGATCTAGCGTCTATGACTTACGGTTCAAGAATTAGCTTCAGAAACAGTGGGAAATAGTGCTTCTATACTAATTGCCAGGCGCTGAGACGAATGCCGCCAAGATCGAGCGTCTATGACTTACGGTTCAAGAATTAGCCTCAGAAACAGTGGGAAACAGTGCTTCTATACTAATTGCCAGGCGCTGAGACGAATGCCGCCAAGATCGAGCGTCTATGACTTACGGTTCAAGAATTAGCCTCAGAAACAGTGGTTCTGAACATGCTGCCAATAGCTCGCCTGGGAAACATCCAGAGAAGTCCAAGATAGTGTTTTTTAGACTGGCTGCCACGAGCTGAAACGAATGCAGCCAAGAGCGAGCGTCTGTGACTTACGGTTCAAAAGTTATTCACAGAAACATGGTTCTGAACTTTGCTGCCAGCCGCGAAAGCGAAAATAACCAAGATCGAGCGTCTAGGATTTACTTGTCAATAGCTCGCCTGGGAAACATCCAGAGAAGTCAAAGACAGTGCTTCTATACTAATTGCCAGGCGCTGAGACGAATGCCGCCAAGATCTAGCGTCTATGACTTACGGTTCAAGAATTAGCCTCAGAAACAGTGGGAAATAGTGCTTCTATACTAATTGCCAGGCGCTGAGACGAATGCCGCCAAGATCGAGCGTCTATGACTTACGTTTCAAGAATTAGCCTCAGAAACAGTGGTTCTGAACATGCTGCCAATAGCTCGCCTGGGAAACATCCAGAGAAGTCCAAGATTGTGTTTTTTAGACTGGCTGCCACGAGCTGAAACGAATGCAGCCAAGATCGAGCGTCTATGACTTACGGTTCAAGAATTAGCCTCAGAAACAGTGGGAAACAGTGCTTCTATACTAATTGCCAGGCGCTGAGACGAATGCCGCCAAGATCGAGCGTCTATGACTTACGTTTCAAGAATTAGCCTCAGAAACAGTGATTCTGAACATGCTGCCAATAGCTCGCCTGGGAAACATCCAGAGAAGTCCAAGATTGTGTTTTTTAGACTGGCTGCCACGAGCTGAAACGAATGCAGCCAAGAGCGAGCGTCTGTGACTTACGGTTCAAAAGTTATTCACAGAAACATGGTTCTGAACTTTGCTGCCAGCCGCGAAAGCGAAAATAACCAAGATCGAGCGTCTAGGATTTACTTGTCAATAGCTCGCCTGGGAAACATCCAGAGAAGTCAAAGACAGTGCTTCTATACTAATTGCCAGGCGCTGAGACGAATGCCGCCAAGATCTAGCGTCTATGACTTACGGTTCAAGAATTAGCCTCAGAAACAGTGGGAAATAGTGCTTCTATACTAATTGCCAGGCGCTGAGACGAATGTCGCCAAGATCGAGCGTCTATGACTTACGGTTCAAGAATTAGCCTCAGAAACAGTGGTTCTGAACATGCTGCCAATAGCTCGCCTGGGAAACATCCAGAGAAGTCCAAGATTGTGTTTTTAGACTGGCTGCCACGAGCTGAAACGAATGCAGCCAAGAGCGAGCGTCTGTGACTTACGGTTCAAAAGTTATTCACAGAAACATGGTTCTGAACTTTGCTGCCAGCCGCGAAAGCGAAAATAACCAAGATCGAGCGTCTAGGATTTACTTGTCAATAGCTCGCCTGGGAAACATCCAGAGAAGTCAAAGACAGTGCTTCTATACTAATTGCCAGGCGCTGAGACGAATGCCGCCAAGATCGAGCGTCTAAGACTTACGGTTCAAGAATTAGCCTCAGAAACAGTGGTTCTGAACATGCTGCCAATAGCTCGCCTGGGAAACATCCAGAGAAGTCCAAGATAGTGTTTTTTAGACTGGCTGCCACGAGCTGAAACGAATGCAGCCAAGAGCGAGCGTCTGTGACTTACGGTTCAAGAGTTATTCACAGAAACATGGTTCTGAACTTTGCTGCCAGCCGCGAAAGCGAAAATAACCAAGATCGAGCGTCTAGGATTTACTTGTCAATAGCTCGCCTGGGAAACATCCAGAGAAGTCAAAGACAGTGCTTCTATACTAATTGCCAGGCGCTGAGACGAATGCCGCCAAGATCTAGCGTCTATGACTTACGGTTCAAGAATTAGCCTCAGAAACAGTGGGAAACAGTGCTTCTATACTAATTGCCAGGCGCTGAGACGAATGCCGCCAAGATCGAGCGTCTATGACTTACGGTTCAAGAATTAGCCTCTGAACATGCTGCCAATAGCTCGCCTGGGAAACATCCAGAGAGGTCCAAGATTGTGTTTTTTAGACTGGCTGCCACGAGCTGAAACGAATGCAGCCAAGAGCGAGCGTCTGTGACTTACGGTTCAAAAGTTATTCACAGAAACATGGTTCTGAACTTTGCTGCCAGCCGCGAAAGCGAAAATAACCAAGATCGAGCGTCTAGGATTTACTTGTCAATATCTCGCCTGGGAAACATCCAGAGAAGTCAAAGACAGTGCTTCTATACTAATTGCCAGGCGCTGAGACGAATGCCGCCAAGATCTAGCGTCTATGACTTACGGTTCAAGAATTAGCCTCAGAAACAGTGGGAAATAGTGCTTCTATACTAATTGCCAGGCGCTGAGACGAATGCCGCCAAGATCGAGCGTCTATGACTTACGGTTCAAGAATTAGCCTCAGAAACAGTGGTTCTGAACATGCTGCCAATAGCTCGCCTGGGAAACATCCAGAGAAGTCCAAGATTGTGTTTTTTAGACTGGCTGCCACGAGCTGAAACGAATGCAGCCAAGAGCGAGCGTCTGTGACTTACGGTTCAAAAGTTATTCACAGAAACATGGTTCTGAACTTTGCTGCCAGCCGCGAAAGCGAAAATAACCAAGATCGAGCGTCTAGGATTTACTTGTCAATAGCTCGCCTGGGAAACATCCAGAGAAGTCAAAGACAGTGCTTCTATACTAATTGCCAGGCGCTGAGACGAATGCCGCCAAGATCTAGCGTCTATGACTTACGGTTCAAGAATTAGCCTCAGAAACAGTGGGAAACAGTGCTTCTATACTAATTGCCAGGCGCTGAGACGAATGCCGCCAAGATCGAGCGTCTATGACTTACGGTTCAAGAATTAGCCTCTGAACATGCTGCCAATAGCTCGCCTGGGAAACATCCAGAGAAGTCCAAGATTGTGTTTTTTAGACTGGCTGCCACGAGCTGAAACGAATGCAGCCAAGAGCGAGCGTCTGTGACTTACGGTTCAAAAGTTATTCACAGAAACATGGTTCTGAACTTTGCTGCCAGCCGCGAAAGCGAAAATAACCAAGATCGAGCGTCTAGGATTTACTTGTCAATAGCTCGCCTGGGAAACATCCAGAGAAGTCAAAGACAGTGCTTCTATACTAATTGCCAGGCGCTGAGACGAATGCCGCCAAGATCTAGCGTCTATGACTTACGGTTCAAGAATTAGCCTCAGAAACAGTGGGAAACAGTGCTTCTATACTAATTGCCAGGCGCTGAGACGAATGCCGCCAAGATCGAGCGTCTATGACTTACGGTTCAAGAATTAGCCTCAGAAACAGTGGTTCTGAACATGCTGCCAATAGCTCGTCTGGGAAACATCCAGAGAAGTCCAAGATAGTGTTTTTTAGACTGGCTGCCACGAGCTGAAACTAATGCAGCCAAGAGCGAGCGTCTGTGACTTACGGTTCAAGAGTTATTCACAGAAACATGGTTCTGAACTTTGCTGCCAGCCGCGAAAGCGAGAATAACCAAGATCGAGCGTCTAGGATTTACTTGTCAATAGCTCGCCTGGGAAACATCCAGAGAAGTCAAAGACAGTGCTTCTATACTAATTGCCAGGCGCTGAGACGAATGCCGCCAAGATCGAGCGTCTAAGACTTACGGTTCAAGAATTAGCCTCAGAAACAGTGGTTCTGAACATGCTGCCAATAGCTCGCCTGGGAAACATCCAGAGAAGTCCAAGATAGTGTTTTTTAGACTGGCTGCCACGAGCTGAAACGAATGCAGCCAAGAGCGAGCGTCTGTGACTTACGGTTCAAGAGTTATTCACAGAAACATGGTTCTGAACTTTGCTGCCAGCCGCGAAAGCGAAAATAACCAAGATCGAGCGTCTAGGATTTACTTGTCAATAGCTCGCCTGGGAAACATCCAGAGAAGTCAAAGACAGTGCTTCTATACTAATTGCCAGGCGCTGAGACGAATGCCGCCAAGATCTAGCGTCTATGACTTACGGTTCAAGAATTAGCCTCAGAAACAGTGGGAAACAGTGCTTCTATACTAATTGCCAGGCGCTGAGACGAATGCCGCCAAGATCGAGCGTCTATGACTTACGGTTCAAGAATTAGCCTCTGAACATGCTGCCAATAGCTCGCCTGGGAAACATCCAGAGAGGTCCAAGATTGTGTTTTTTAGACTGGCTGCCACGAGCTGAAACGAATGCAGCCAAGAGCGAGCGTCTGTGACTTACGGTTCAAAAGTTATTCACAGAAACATGGTTCTGAACTTTGCTGCCAGCCGCGAAAGCGAAAATAACCAAGATCGAGCGTCTAGGATTTACTTGGCAATAGCTCGCCTGGGAAACATCCAGAGAAGTCAAAGACAGTGCTTCTATACTAATTGCCAGGCGCTGAGACGAATGCCGCCAAGATCTAGCGTCTATGACTTACGGTTCAAGAATTAGCCTCAGAAACAGTGGGAAATAGTGCTTCTATACTAATTGCCAGGCGCTGAGACGAATGCCGCCAAGATCGAGCGTCTATGACTTACGGTTCAAGAATTAGCCTCAGAAACAGTGGTTCTGAACATGCTGCCAATAGCTCGCCTGGGAAACATCCAGAGAAGTCCAAGATGTGTTTTTTAGACTGGCTGCCACGAGCTGAACGAATGCAGCCAAGAGCGAGCGTCTGTGACTTACGGTTCAAAAGTTATTCACAGAAACATGGTTCTGAACTTTGCTGCCAGCCGCGAAAGCGAAAATAACCAAGATCGAGCGTCTAGGATTTACTTGTCAATAGCTCGCCTGGGAAACATCCAGAGAAGTCAAAGACAGTGCTTCTATACTAATTGCCAGGCGCTGAGACGAATGCCGCCAAGATCTAGCGTCTATGACTTACGGTTCAAGAATTAGCCTCAGAAACAGTGGGAAACAGTGCTTTTCTATACTAATTGCCAGGCGCTGAGACGAATGCCGCCAAGATCGAGCGTCTATGACTTACGGTTCAAGAATTAGCCTCTGAACATGCTGCCAATAGCTCGCCTGGGAAACATCCAGAGAGGTCCAAGATTGTGTTTTTTAGACTGGCTGCCACGAGCTGAAACGAATGCAGCCAAGAGCGAGCGTCTGTGACTTACGGTTCAAGAGTTATTCACAGAAACATGGTTCTGAACTTTGCTGCCAGCCGCAAAAGCGAAAATAACCAAGATCGAGCGTCTAGGATTTACTTGTCAATAGCTCGCCTGGGAAACATCCAGAGAAGTCAAAGACAGTGCTTCTATACTAATTGCCAGGCGCTGAGACGAATGCCGCCAAGATCTAGCGTCTATGACTTACGGTTCAAGAATTAGCCTCAGAAACAGTGGGAAACAGTGCTTCTATACTAATTGCCAGGCGCTGAGACGAATGCCGCCAAGATCGAGCGTCTATGACTTACGTTTCAAGAATTAGCCTCAGAAACAGTGGTTCTGAACATGCTGCCAATAGCTCGCCTGGGAAACATCCAGAGAAGTCCAAGATTGTGTTTTTTAGACTGGCTGCCACGAGCTGAAACGAATGCAGCCAAGAGCGAGCGTCTGTGACTTACGGTTCAAAAGTTATTCACAGAAACATGGTTCTGAACTTTACTGCCAGCCGCGAAAGCGAAAATAACCAAGATCGAGCGTCTAGGATTTACTTGTCAATAGCTCGCCTGGGAAACATCCAGAGAAGTCAAAGACAGTGCTTCTATACTAATTGCCAGGCGCTGAGACGAATGCCGCCACGATCTAGCGTCTATGACTTACGGTTCAAGAATTAGCCTCAGAAACAGTGGGAAACAGTGCTTCTATACTAATTGCCAGGCGCTGAGACGAATGCCGCCAAGATCGAGCGTCTATGACTTACGGTTCAAGAATTAGCCTCAGAAACAGTGGGAAACAGTGCTTCTATACTAATTGCCAGGCGCTGAGACGAATGCCGCCAAGATCTAGCGTCTATGACTTACGGTTCAAGAATTAGCCTCAGAAACAGTGGGAAACAGTGCTTCTATACTAATTGCCAGGCGCTGAGACGAATGCCGCCAAGATCGAGCGTCTATGACACGGTTCAAGAATTAGCCTCAGAAACAGTGGTTCTGAACATGCTGCCAATAGCTCGCCTGGGAAACATCCAGAGAGGTCCAAGATAGTGTTTTTTTAGACTGGCTGCCACGAGCTGAAACGAATGCAGCCAAGAGCGAGCGTCTGTGACTTACGGTTCAAAAGTTATTCACAGAAACATGGTTCTGAACTTTGCTGCCAGCCGCGAAAGCGAAAATAACCAAGATCGAGCGTCTAGGATTTACTTGTCAATATCTCGCCTGGGAAACATCCAGAGAAGTCAAAGACAGTGCTTCTATACTAATTGCCAGGCGCTGAGACGAATGCCGCCAAGATCTAGCGTCTATGACTTACGGTTCAAGAATTAGCCTCAGAAACAGTGGGAAATAGTGCTTCTATACTAATTGCCAGGCGCTGAGACGAATGCCGCCAAGATCGAGCGTCTATGACTTACGGTTCAAGAATTAGCCTCAGAAACAGTGGTTCTGAACATGCTGCCAATAGCTCGCCTGGGAAACATCCAGAGAAGTCCAAGATTGTGTTTTTTAGACTGGCTGCCACGAGCTGAAACGAATGCAGCCAAGAGCGAGCGTCTGTGACTTACGGTTCAAAAGTTATTCACAGAAACATGGTTCTGAACTTTGCTGCCAGCCGCGAAAGCGAAAATAACCAAGATCGAGCGTCTAGGATTTACTTGTCAATAGCTCGCCT
>NW_027462830.1:0-20722 GCF_050947455.1 Rhinoderma darwinii
ACATGCCGGCAGCTTCCTTGTGGGAGCTCCACAGCGCCCGCGGCGAGTCCCGTTGTGTCCAGCCGGCTGACAAGCACTTCCGGTCCGCGAAGGATGCATGTCAGCGGCGGTGTGCCCGCTCCGGGTATGAGCGGCGTGTGCCTGCCTATGGCATCCTTGGGGGGATAGAGGAGCCATGGGGAAGCCGTGCCAGCCCGGTTGCAGCCGTGTACGAGCTCCTCAGCGCCAGCGTCGGAGTTTGAGGGCTTTAGCGGTATGCACGGCCAACTCATGCCGACCTCCTGGAACTCCCCGTCGGCTTCGCTCGCGGGTCGGTCCCGCTGATTTTTCTACCTTCATAATAAAAAAATCTTTTTTTTTTATGGCATTTTCGGAAGCCTCAAGCCCACCTGGAGTTGCACGAGCAAGGCCACCTCGGCGTCTCCTTCCGAAAGCGGCCGGGAGCCAGTTCCGAGTATGAGCGGTGTGTGCCTGCCTTTTGCACCCGTGGGGGAATAGAGGAGCCATGGGGAAGCTGTGCATGCCCAAGCTTCAAACTGTCACCATGTCAACAGACATGGCGACAGCGTCCCGATCGCAAAGCAGGATTCAAACAGGACCAATCAGAGTGGTCCCTGTGCCGGAAACGAGCTGTGATTGGTCAGTACTGACAGGCCAATCATAGCGCAGGAGCAGTGTTGCCTGCCTATTGCACCCGTGGGGGGAATAGAGGAGCCATGGGGAAGCTGTGCATGCCCAAGCTTCAAACTGTCACCATGTCAACAGACATGGTGACAGTGTCCCGATCGCAAAGCAGGATTCAAACAGGACCAATCAGAGTGGTCCCTGTGCCGGAAACGAGCTGTGATTGGTCAGTACTGACAGGCCAATCACAGCGCAGTAGCAGTGGTGCCTGCCTATTGCACCCGTGGGGGGGATAGAGGAGCCATGGGGAAGCTGTGCATGCCCAAGCTTCAAACTGTCACCATGTCAACAGACATGGTGACAGCGTCCCGATCACAAAGCAGGATTCAAACAGGACCAATCAGAGTGGTCCCTGTGCCAGAAACGAGCTGTGATTGGTCAGTACTGACAGGCCAATCACAGCGCAGGAGCCGTGGTTTGCCGGCATCTCCGTCTCTGACAAGCTCTTTCCTGTCAGAGAGCTTGTGAGAGACGGAGACAGGAATAAATACAGTGCGTAAGTTAAAAAAAAACAGCGATCTGCCGCTTTTCTGCCCACTAACCTGTTTTTAGTTAGTTAGGTAGCACAAGTTTTTCAGTATGGCCAAAAGAGTCTTTTTAGCCGAGGAAGCATCTGCAATGCTGTGTTCCGACACGGACAGCGCAAGTGAAGGTGAGGAGCAGTTCGTGCTTCCATCTTCCTCTGCATCCAGTGACTCTGAATCTGCACCCCCCAGTCGGCGTAGAAGAGCCGTAGTTCCTGATCTGCCTGAGCTGACCTGGGAAGCTGCAGAGAATTATACCCCCCAGGTGCCTGAGTTTACAGCCCGCTCAGGCATTCAAATTGAAATGACGGGTTTCAGCCCCATTGATTATTTTAACCTTTTTTTTTCAGACTCCCTTTTAGCGTTAATGGTCCAGCAGACCAACATCTATGCGGAACAATTTATCGCCCAGAACCCTGACTCTTATTATGGGAGAAGCCAAAATTGGACCCCCACAAACCTAGTGGAATTGCGGAAGTTTTGGGGCATATTTTTAAGTTTTGGCCTAATAAAAAAGCCTAGGATTAGAGACTATTGGTCCCTTGATATTTTATATAACACCCCCATTTACCGCACAGTAATGCCAAGGAAGCGCTTCGAAGCCATCCTGAAATTCCTTCATTACAATGATAATAGCCAGTGCCCACCCCCACAGGACCCAAATTTTGATAGGCTATATAAAATACGACCATTGATTGCCCACTACTCCCAAATTTTTTCCCACGTTTATACCCCCCAGCAAAATATTTCGGTAGATGAATCCCTAGTCAGCTTCAAGGGTAGACTGCACTTCAGGCAGTATCTACCCAATAAAAGAGCCCGGTACGGCATAAAGCTCTACAAGCTGTGCGAAAGTGCCACCGGTTACACCTACTCCTTTAGGGTCTATGAGGGAAAAGACTCCCATATAGATCCCCCAGAATGCCCCCCTTTCCTTGGAATTAGTGGAAAGATCGTATGGGATCTTATCCATCCTTTACTTGGGAAAGGCTATCATCTTTATCTGGACAACTTTTATAACAGTGTCCCCTTAGTAAAAGTTCTCTTGTCCAGATCCACCTTGGCATGCGGAACAATCCGCAAAAATAAGAAGGGCCTCCCCAAAACATTGCTGGGTCAGATCCTAAAATTAGGAGAGAGCAAAGCTTTCTGCTGCGACAATCTGCTCCTCCTAAAGTATAAGGATAAAAGGGACGTCCTTATACTGACCAGCATACACGACAGCAGATGCAGCCTAGTCCCTGTACGTGGATCCACTTCCCAAGTCCCAAAACCATATTGTGTACAGGAGTACAACAAGTATATGGGTGGCGTTGACCTGTCCGACCAGGTTATAAAACCATACAACGCCATGCGCAAGACCAGAGTATGGTATAAGAAGCTGTCTGTGCATCTTACACAGATGGCTTTATACAACGCCTTTGTCCTCTATAGATATGCCAGCAGTGGAGGTACGTTCCTGCAATTTCAGGAAAAGGTCATAAAGTCCCTGATGTTTGGTAACCAGGAAGGAGAGGGCAGTTCATCTGGCTCTTCCGTCAGTAGGATAATTCCCGGCCAGCATTTCCCGACAGAAATCCCCCCCACTGAAAAAAAAAAGAAGCCCCAAAAAAAATGCCGTGTGTGTGCCAAGCGAGGCATTCGTAAGGACACCACATACCATTGTGAGACATGTCCCACAAATCCCGGCCTGTGCATGAACCAATGTTTCAAAATATATCATACCTCCTTGGATTTTTAATTTATTTATTCATTATTCACCTTTTCTGTCTCCCATACTGGCCATGACCAATTATTAATTTTTCTACTGACCAGCCCCATTTAAAATTTGATCATTTAAAAATTGTAAAAAAAAACCACCTAAAACAAAACTAAAAATTCTCACTATACCCCTAGATAATTTCCTCAATGGGTGTAGTTTCCGAAATGGGGTCACTTGTGGGGGGTTTCCACTGTTTAGTCCCCTCAGGGGCTTTGTAAATGTGACAAGGCCTCTCAAACCATTCCTGCTAAATGTGATCTCCCAAAGCCAAATGGCACTCCATCCCTTCTAAGCCATGCCCTGTGTTCAAATATCCGTTTATTACCACATGTGGGGTATTGTTTTACTCGGGAGACATTGCTTTACAAATTTTACGGTGCTTTTTCTCCTTCAGTCCTTGTGGAAATGAGAAAAAAAATGGCTAAACCTAAATTTTCTTTGAATAAATGTTGATTTTAATTTTCACGGCCTACTTCCAATAAATTCTGTAAAAAACCTGTGCGGTCAAAATGCTTACCATACCCCTAGATAATTTCCTTGAGGTGTCTAGTTTCCCAGATGGGGTCACTTGTGGGGGGTTTCCACTGTTTAGTCCCCTCAGGGGCTTTGTAAATGTGACAAGGCCTCTCAAACCATTCCTGCTAAATGTGATCTCCCAAAGCCAAATGGCACTCCATCCCTTCTAAGCAATGCCCTGTGTTCAAATATCCGTTTATTACCACATGTGGGGTATTGTTTTACTCGGGAGACATTGCTTTACAAATTTTACGGTGCTTTTTCTCCTTCAGTCCTTGTGGAAATGAGAAAAAAAATGGCTAAACCTAAATTTTCTTTGAATAAATGTTGATTTTAATTTTCACGGCCTACTTCCAATAAATTCTGTAAAAAACCTGTGCGGTCAAAATGCTTACCATACCCCTAGATAATTTCCTTGAGGTGTCTAGTTTCCCAGATGGGGTCACTTGTGGGGGGTTTCCACTGTTTAGTCCCCTCAGGGGCTTTGTAAATGTGACAAGGCCTCTCAAACCATTCCTGCTAAATGTGATCTCCCAAAGCCAAATGGCACTCCATCCCTTCTAAGCCATGCCCTGTGTTCAAATATCCGTTTATTACCACATGTGGGGTATTGTTTTACTCGGGAGACATTGCTTTACAAATTTTACGGTGCTTTTTCTCCTTCAGTCCTTGTGGAAATGAGAAAAAAAATGGCTAAACCTAAATTTTCTTTGAATAAATGTTGATTTTAATTTTCACGGCCTACTTCCAATAAATTCTGTAAAAAACCTGTGCGGTCAAAATGCTCACCATACCCCTAGATAATTTCCTTGAGGTGTCTAGTTTCCCAGATGGGGTCACTTTTGGGGGATTTGTACTGTTTTGTCACTGCAAGAGCCCTTCTAACAAAATAAGGCCCCAAAATCCACTAGGTGTTCCTTTGCTTCTGAGGCCTGTGCTTCATTCCAGTAGCACGCTACGACCACATGTGGGATATTTCCTAAAACTGCAGAGACTGGGCAACAAATATTGAGTTGAATTTCTCTGCTAAAACCTTCTGTGTAATAAAAAAATAGTATTAAAAATTTATTTCTGCCAATAAATATGAAATTTGTAAATTCCACCTCTACTTTGCTTTAATTCCTGTGAAATGTGTAAAGGGTTAATACATTTTCTAAATGCTGTTTTGAATACTTTGAGGGGTGAAGTTTTTAAAATGGGGTGACTTTTTGGGGGTTTCTAATATATAAGGCCCTCAAAGCCACTTCACAACTGAACTGGCCCCTGTAAAAATGGCCTTTTGACATTTTCTTGAAAATGTGAGAAATTGCTGCTAAAGTTGTAGGCCTTGTGATGTCATAGAAAAATAAAAGGATGTTCAAAAAACGATGCCAATCTAAAGTAGACATATGGGTGATGTTAATTAGCAACCATTTTGTGTGGTATAACTGCCTGTCTTACAAGCAGATACATTTAAATTGAGAAAAATGCTAATTTTTGCAATTTTTCGCTAATTTTCGGTGTTATTCACAATTAAATATAGAACATATCGAGCAAATTTTGCTAGTAACTTAAAGTGCAATGTGTCACGAGAAAACAATCTCAGAATCGCTTGGATAGGTGAAAGCATTCCAGAGTTATTACCACATAAAGTGAACATGTCAGATTTGAAAAATGAGGCTCTGTCAGGAAGGTCAAAAGTGGCTAGGGCGGGAAGGGGTTAACCTAGTTCGGTCCCCACCGTTACAGTCGGATGTCAGCTGTAAGATACAGCTGAGATCCGGTGATGATGGCACCGACTCAGCTTCTGAGCCGGTGCCAAACATTGTACGTCATTTTGCGTGAAGTCAATGCTTTCCAGGACGTACATATACGTCCAATGGCGGGAAGGGGTTAATGATTGTGATGTTATTAAGAGACAAATGTTTATTTTCTTTATCTGTTATGAGTGTATTGCAAAGGTATTGTAATAATTTGTTGCAAGTTTTCAAATAAAAAAGATATATATAGGGGGCAGTATTATAGTAGTTATAGTCTTATATATAGTCGGCAGTATTATAGTAATTATATTATTGTATATAGGGGAAAGTATTAGTAGTTATATTCTTGTAAATAGGGGGCAGTATTATGCTAGTTATATTCTTGTATATAGGGGGCAGTATTATAGTAGTTATATTATTGTATATAGGGGCAGTATTATAGTAGTTATATTCTTGTATATAGGGAGCAGTATTATAGTAGTTATATTCTTGTACATAGGCGGCAGTATTATAGTAGTTATATTCTTCTATATAGGGAGCAGTATTATAGTAGTTATATTCTTGTATATAGGGGGCAGTATTATAGTAGTTATATTCTTGTATATAGGGAGCAGTATTATTTAAGTTATATTCTTGTATATAGGAGGCAGTATTATAGTAGTTATATTCTTGTATATAGGAGGCAGTATTATAGTAGTTATATTCTTGTATATAGGAGCAGTATTATAGTAGTTATATTCTTGTACATAGGTGGTAGTATTATAGTAGTTATATTCTTGTATATAGGGGCAGTATTATAGTAGTTATATTCTTGTATGTAGAAGGCATTATTATAGTAGTTATATTCTTGCATATAGGAGCAGTATTATAGTAGTTATATTCTTGTATATAGGGGCAGTATTATAGTAGTTATATTCTTGTATATAGGAGGCAGTATTATAGTGGTGATATTCTTGCATATAGGAGCAGTATTATAGTAGCTATATTCTTGTTTATAGGGGCATTATTATAGTAGTTATATTCTTGTATATAGGGGCATTATTATAGTAGTTATATTCTTGTATACAGGAGCAGTATTACAGTAGTTATATTCTTGATTATAGGGGCAGTATTATAGTAGTTATATTCTTGTAAATAGGGGGCAGTATTATGCTAGTTATATTCTTGTATATAGGGGGCAGTATTATAGTAGTTATATTATTGTATATAGGGGCAGTATTATAGTAGTTATATTCTTGTATATAGGGAGCAGTATTATAGTAGTTATATTCTTGTACATAGGCGGCAGTATTATAGTAGTTATATTCTTCTATATAGGGAGCAGTATTATAGTAGTTATAATCTTGTATATAGGGGGCAGTATTATAGTAGTTATATTCTTCTATATAGGGAGCAGTATTATTTAAGTTATATTCTTGTATATAGGAGGCAGTATTATAGTAGTTATATTCTTGTATATAGGAGGCAGTATTATAGTAGTTATATTCTTGTATATAGGAGCAGTATTATAGTAGTTATATTCTTGTACATAGGTGGTAGTATTATAGTAGTTATATTCTTGTATGTAGAAGGCATTATTATAGTAGTTATATTCTTGCATATAGGAGCAGTATTATAGTAGTTATATTCTTGTATATAGGGGCAGTATTATAGTAGTTATATTCTTGTATATAGGAGGCAGTATTATAGTGGTGATATTCTTGCATATAGGAGCAGTATTATAGTAGTTATATTCTTGTTTATAGGGGCATTATTATAGTAGTTATATTCTTGTATATAGGGGCATTATTATAGTAGTTATATTCTTGTATACAGGAGCAGTATTATAGTAGTTATATTCTTGTATATAGGGGCAGTATTATAGTAGTTATCTCCATTGTGAGAAACTAGACATGGACCGCACAATCCAGAAATATATACGTTGATCTGAGCCGCTAGGCATAATTTAGAAACATGAACATGAGGTTCTTTGTAAACATTTTGATCAAACTGTATAAGCCCACTTGCCACTTCACGGCGACCTCTTTAAAGTGGGTCCCTACTCTATCGGCTGCAGCACCGCATGGCGGCCCCCGCCACCGCAGCACCGTTCCCGCAGAGGAAGCAACCCAGTGGTCCAAAAGTACCCATGCTTACAGACCATGCCAAGCCTCCTTAGCTCTGGGCCATGTCCCCCCACAAGTGCAGCACTACAGCAACAGACACAACATGTGAACAGATGGAATGAGCTCACCTTGACATGCGCCCCCAGTGGCCAACTGAGAGCAATAGCAAGAGCAGGAACACTTATGAGGTCATTCCTGAATTAAAATCAGCTGGGTATTTTTTCAAATGCGTGGAGTGCTGGTACCAAGTAAAACAAAAGAAATGAGGAGGATAGACTATACAATATCAGAATTGTGAGAAACTAGACATGGACCGCACAATCCACAATATATACGTTGATCTGAACCGCTAGGCATAATTTAGAAACATGAACATGAGGTTCTTTGTAAACATTTTGATCAAACCGTATAAGCCCACTGGCCACTTCACGGCGACCTCTTTAAAGTGGGTCCCTACTCTATCGGCTGCAGCACCGCATAGCGGACCCCGCCACCGCAGTACCGCTCCCGCAGAGGGAGCAACCCAGTGGTCCAAAAGCACCCAGGAATTACCTCATAAGTGTTCCTGCTCTTGCTATTGCTCTCAGTTGGCCACTGGGGGCGCATGGCAAGGTGAGCTCATTCCATCTGTTCACATGTTGTGGAGGTGTCTGTTGCTGTAGTGCTGCACTTGTGGGGGGACGTGGCCCAGAGCCAAGGAGGCTTGGCACGGTCTGTTAGCATGGTTGCTTTTGGACCACTGGGCTGCTCCCTCTGCGGGAGCGGTGCTGCGGTGGCGGGGGCCGCCATGCGGTGCTGCAACCGATAGAGTAGGGACCCACTTTAAAGAGGTCGCCGTGAAGTGGCAAGTGGGCTTATACAGTTTGATCAAAATGTTTACAAAGAACCTCATGTTCATGTTTCTAAATTATGCCTAGCGGCTCAGATCAACGTATATATTGTGGATTGTGCGGTCCATGTCTAGTTTCTCACAATGCTGATATTATAGTAGTTATATTCTTGTATATAGGGGGCAGTATTATAGTAGTTATACTCTTGTATATAGGGGCAGTATTATAGTAGTTATAGTCTTGTATATAGGAGGCAGTATTATAGTAGTTATATTCTTGTATATAGGGGGCAGTATTATAGTAGTTATATTCTTGTACACAGGGAGCAGTAATATAGTAGTTATATTCTTGTATATAGGGGCGGTATTATAGTAGTTATATTCTTGTATATAGGGGCAGTATTATAGTAGTTATATTCTTGTATATAGGGGGCAGTATTATAGTAGCTATCATCTTGTATATAGGAGCAGTATTATAGTAGTTATGTTCTTGTACACAGGGAGCAGTAATATAGTAGTTATATTCTTGTATATAGGGGCAGTATTACAGTAGTTATATTCTTGTATATAGGGGCAGTATTATAGTAGTTATATTCTTGTATATAGGGGCAGTATTATAGTAGTTATATTCTTGTACATAGGGGCAGTAATATAGTAGTTATATTCTTGTATATAGGAGCAGTATTATAGTAGTTATATTCTTGTACATAGGGAGCAGTATTATAGTAGTTATATTCTTGTATATAGGTGCCAGTATTATAGTGGTTATATTCTTGTACATAGGTGTAATGACGGGGTAGGGAGACGGACAAGTGAGCTCTAATCTACCTGCAACCCAGTCCCTGCCTTCTTGCACGGCCCGTCCTAGGCGACGGCGTACAACTGGGCGACGGTCCCTACACTCAATATGTGCACGACAGACAACACAAGACAGGGTACACAGAAGAGAGGGAAGTGGGGCAGTTGCCCACGGCAACACCGTGAGCAACAGGAGTAGTGAACGAGCCGAGTCAAACCAGGAGAGTACATGGTAACAAAAGCAGAGCAGAAGAATAGTCAGTCAATCAAGCCAGGGTCGATATGAAACAGGTTAATTGTAAGTAGCAGGAACAGCAGAGCCAGGAACCAGAGAAAATCACAGGCAATGGACAAGCAGCAAATGAAGGTATACATAGACCAAGGGCAGGAGCTAGAACCGTCTGGCCAGGCTGTGATAGGTTCTCCCACTCCTCAGCCTACCAGCCTGAGTGATAGCATATCGAGTCACTCTAGCCGACCTAGGCACTGATGCAGGCTGATTAACCACGGGGGTCGACACAGAAGCTGTGTCAGGCAAATCCTTTACAAAAAGGAGCAGTATTATAGTAGTTATATTCTTGTATATAGGGGGCAATATTATAGTAGTTATATTCTTGTATATAGGGGCAGTATTATAGTAGTTATATTCTTGTATATAGGGGCAGTATTATAGTAGTTATATTCTTGCACATAGGAGCAGAATTATAGATTATCTTTATATTCCTATGTTGCTACTGCAGTCTGAGATGATTTAATATTTTAAAGCTTTTCCCATTCAGCCTTCCTACATTTTTTTTACCGTTCTTAGAGGGTTTTTTCCACGAGAGAACCGGCTGTTGAGAATGGCAAGCCTCCTGACGAAGTGGTGGTGAAAACAGGCGTTAGAGCTCCCAGGACATACAACTATCTCTTTTTGGTTAAGATGTAACCTGTTACACAGCCAGTGTGATATCACCATTGATGTTAGTGAGTTGTGCAGGATTCCTTATGTTCTTGCTTATGTTCAATCATGCGCTACTCCATTATTATCTGGGGAGAGATGTTTTACAATTTAGAGTTTCCTTGTATTGTACCCTTGATTCTTCACTATGTTTGTGTGTTCTGTTCATGTCTCAATCCATCCAGATTTTTTATTAATAGATTATCAATAAATGTTATATTATTAGAAAGAGATACAGTGCTCTTATTTAACTTTTTGTAAATCATATATTAATAGCCTAGTCTTTTTAGTGACAATTGTGTGTTCTATAGTTTTGGTCTAGTACCTAAAACGGATTGATTTGCATTTAGTGGGTCTGGGGTCTATATTTATTTAGGAGGTCTGGGGTCTGTCTTAATTTAGGGGGCCTAGTGTTTGTTTTTGTTTATGGAGCTTGGTCTGGGGGGGTATTTAATAGGTAGGTCTGTATTTAAAGAGGCTCTGTCACCAGATTTTGCAACCCCTATCTGCTATTGCAGCAGATAGGCGCTGCAATGTAGATTACAGTAACGTTTTTATTTTTAAAAAACGAGCATTTTTGGCCAAGTTATGACCATTTTCGTATTTATGCAAATGAGGCTTGCAAAAGTACAACTGGGCGTGTTGAAAAGTAAAAGTACAACTGGGCGTGTATTATGTGCGTACATCGGGGCGTGTTTACTAATTTTACTAGCTGGGCGTTCTGATGAGAAGTATCATCCACTTCTCTTCAGAACGCCCAGCTTCTGGCAGTGCAGATCTGTGACGTCACTCACAGGTCCTGCATCGTGTCGGCACCAGAGGCTACAGTTGATTCTGCAGCAGCATCAGCGTTTGCAGGTAAGTAGCTACATCGACTTACCTGCAAACGCCGATGCTGCTGCAGAATCATCTGTAGCCTCTGGTGCCGATGTGTCCTCGCTCGTCCGACACGATGCAGGACCTGTGAGTGACGACACAGCGTGATCTCTGGAGAACACGGCTGTGTCTGCACTGCCAGAAGCTGGGCGTTCTGAAGAGAAGTGGATGATACTTCTATACACAACGCCCAGCTAGTAAAAGTAGTAAACACGCCCCGATGTACGCACATAATACACGCCCAGTTGTACTTTTACTTTTCAACACGCCCAGTTGTACTTTTGCAAGCCTCATTTGCATAAATACGAAAATGGTCATAACTTGGCCAAAAATGCTCGTTTTTAAAAAATAAAAACGTTACTGTAATCTACATTGCAGCGCCTATCTGCTGCAATAGCAGATAGGGGTTGCAAAATCTGGTGACAGAGCCTCTTTAAGTCTGGTCTGTATTTAAGTTTGAGTCTGGTCTTTGGTTTATATTTATTTAGGGGGACTAGTCTGGGGTCTCTATTAAATTAGGTCTAGGGTTGTATTTGTTTCGGCATATAGTCTGGGGGTCTGTATTTATTTAAGGGGTCTGTATTTATGGAGTCTGGTATTTGTTCTAAATTTATTTAGGTGGACTAAAATGGGGACTGTATTTATTTAGGGGTTCTGGGGTTTGTATATTTTTAGGAAGTATGGTATGGGGTCTGTGTTTGCTTAGCGGATCTGATCTGGGGTCTGTATTCGTTTAGAGGTGTAATGAAGGGGGTCATAAGCAGTATTTGTGATTTGAATGTTAGAGGTTGAGGACTTGCCCTATAAAAATGGGAGGGGCATACTGTAAAAAAATGTTGCTCGGCACGCTGAGCCGCTATATTTAGGATGACTGTAATGTCCTGGAGCAGAAGCTCTTGAGCACAAACTGCTACTCTTATAAGTTAAGTTCTGAGCAGACCAAGTAAACAATAGCCCTTACATCCCACGTCACACTCTTTAGTTCTAGATCATTGACCCAGTCCCATCCATGGCTTTTATCTTATAGGGGTGGGGGGATAAAAAGACCCAACAACACAGAATCTGGAAAATGTATTTACAGAATGACAGTGAATGTATTTGGCACATTTGATTCCACATCATGATAAATGCAGAACAAAAGTTCAGGAGAATGCATTAGTCACTCTTGTACAGGTATGATTGCGGCAGGGAAAATAAAAGACTTTCAGCCGCAATCATTCTAATATCATATTTCCTTCAAACGTTTTTCTTCCAGTGGATCAAAATGTTAATGCATTTCTCCTAATGTATGCTGCACGGCAAGGAATTGCTCCAAAGATTTCACATTCCAAGCATATTTTGCTCAGGGGTCTGTAAATTTTGTAAGGAATTGCAGGAGTTTGACATTGGGAGGTCAGGGAGACTTCAGATCTTGAGGAGCTGCATTTACGTCTCGCGTTATTAGGAGTTTTAAGCCACAAATTCTATCCGTATAATGAGTAGATATGAATAATATGAATGTTTGTTTTCCTCTGGAGCTCTTTTGACCATGTAGCCTTCCGTACTGCACTGATCCATTTGTGGCTGTCACAACCCCCCAAAATCTTAAGGGGAAGACCTCAAGACATGCCCAATCTAAATGCTAAGAGAAGGATGATAAGAAGGACAAACAAGCTAAAAGGCCTGACGCCTACTCCATCCCCTACGGGTAATTCACAACATTTACTAACAAAAAGTCCTTGATGCATCCGAATTGCCAAACATGGGAAAGGTATATTGTACTGTTTTATGGACTTCTATGTTTGTATTATTTGGTCACAGGACTGCTATTTGCCATTATTTGGGGATATTATCTATTAACCAAAATGATCTATCTATCTATCTATCTATCTATCTATCTATCTATCTATCTATCTATCTATCTATCTATCTATCTATCTATCTATCTATCTATCTGTCTGTCTGTCTGTCTGTCTGTCTGTCTGTCTGTCTATCTAAATCCACCGCGCAGCAGTACCAGTGGGAGTTATGGATGGGTGCACGCCTCAGGGATATGACCAAAGTTCCCAATTCAATCCATACGTTTACAAAAATAGGCAGCACTCCAATTAAAGGTGAAAAAAAGTAGATTCTCCCTGTTGATATCTATCTATCTATCTCTCTCATATCTATCTATCTGTCCTATCTATCTATCTATCTCTCTCATATCTATCTATCTGTCCTATCTATCTATCTATCTATCTATCTATCTATCTATCTATCTATCTATCTCATATCTGTCTATCTATCTATCTATCTATCTATCTATCTATCTATCTCATATCTGTCTATCTATCTATCTATCTATCTATCTATCTATCTATCTATCTATCTATCTATCTATCTCATATCTGTCTGTCTGTCTGTCTATCTATCTATCTATCTATCTATCTCATATCTATCTATCTATCTATCTATCTATCTATCTATCTATCTATCTATCTATCTATCTATCTATCTATCTATCTCATATCTGTCTATCTATCTACTATTTCCTTTAAAGGTTATGTATACCTTCCTTGACACGCAGGACCCACTGTCCGCGGGACTGACGGATTCAGTTCTTATCGCACGATACAGCTGCTCTGTATACAGGATACAGAGCAGCTGTAACTGAAAAAGGAAAAAATATTTTTAATAAAAAGTCTTTACAAAGTTACACAAAAAACACTGATGAACTTTTTTTTTATTAAAACATTTTTTTTTGCCTTTCCAAGGTGTACATAGCCTTTCAGCAGAGTACTTGTTTTGTACTTTAAAGTTACTATTTTCTTCTTTTTTCTTGTAGAACTTTTAAGGTAATTTTGCATGGAAAGATGATCTTTCTCTCTCTCTATATATTAGATCTATCTATTTACCTATCTACCTGTCCATCTATCTATCTATCTATCTATCTACTATATATGTAGTCTATATTTAGCTCTTGTATTTGTGCACAGTATGGTGGTATTATTTGGCCACTGTAAAGTACTATTATTTGGGCACTATGAGGTGTTTTGTAGGCCCAGTGGTGGCCATATTTAAAGGGGTTTTCCCATAATCATTATTTATCACCTATCCACAGGATAGGTGATAAATATCTGATCGGTGGTGGTCTGACTACTGGGACCCCCACCGATCATAAGAATGGGTTTACCATGCCGTTCCTGGGAGCCCCATAAGAATGGAGTGGTCGGGCGTATGCTTGAACACTGCTCTATTAATTTTTTTGGGCCATAGAAATGACTGGAGCGGTGTTCAAACATGCGCACTACTACGCCTTTCCTACGGCGCTCTCCCAGTACGGCATGGTAGGCCTGTTCTCGTGATCATTGAGGGTCCCAGCGGTTGGACCCCACCGATCAGATATTTATCATCTATGCTGTGGATAGGTGATAAATAATGATTATGGGAAAACCCCTTTAAGAGCTATATGGTGGACTCCATGACGGCTATACTGAAGTGCTGTACTGTGGCATTATTTAGTCCCCTATGGTTTACATTTTTTGGCACAATTTGGAGGTATTATTTAAGCACTTGTCGCTATATGCTTTGTATTTTTTTGAGCATTATTAGGCGGTATTATTTAAGTGTTGTATGGTGGAATTATTTAGACACTTTATAGTTTGTCGTTTTTGAGCACAGTATTATGGTAACATTTCAGCACTGTATGGTGGTATTATGTCCGTATGATAATTTTATATGAGCATTTTACAACAGTATTATTTGGACTTTGGGTTCTACTATTATTTGTGCACTATATGATAGATTTTGTTCGACCATTGATGGAATTGTGCTCCTGTATGTAATATTTTTTATATTTTATAGATGTATAATTGATGTCTTTTACTTATAGTCTGTTTTCCCTTTCCTTTTAAAGAAAGGGTAGGCATCTTCATAGACCTCAATATAGCCCTACTTAGCGGAACACGTATAATACAACTATATATTATATACTATACGTTCCCAAGCTCAATCACAATTTTCATGATTTTCTCTTCTAGTCCTGATCAACTACTCCACTCGAGCTCTATCCTGGGCATCGGTTTCCAGAATATTCTTGATATGTGATTGACATCTAATATTTTCCTGTAAGGATCCGAGCTGCTACTGTCAATTGCCTCTCATTCCATGTAATCTAATGTTTCTTTCCAGCACCGATGATCCCCTATCTCTAATTAGTAAGAAGAATCGTGAAAAATGTTGACACTAAATATTTTTTGTATTAATTACCCATGATGATTTTAACTATGAGCCTGTTAATAAAGATGTGTTATCTTGAGATTTCCTCATTAATTAATTGAGGCAGAAAACAATGAACAAATATTTCTGGAGGTTATGTATCCCAGAGACATTTCCCATAAATAATACGTGATAATTGGCAGGAATATATGCAGAAATAATACCTCCGTCTCCACCTACAACTATTACCGCTAATTATTTCTTCATTCATGTTTTGGGAATTAAAAAAAAATTCAGCATCTTATTTTAGTGTGAATTTAAGTTCCCCCTCCAGTACTAATGTCTTCATTAGTTGTATTGTGGCGACACTCTGTGTAGAAGGATTTCTATTTAGTCATCTTCTGCCCTCTTAAGATAATTAGTATTTCTGCAAAACTTCTCAATAACAATTGCTGAAATGGAACAAAAGTGCAAAGCTATAACCCTGCAATACCCCTAGTAGTGACGATGAAGCGCAAGGGGCAAATGTCACTGTGTAGCAATAGCCTAAGATGTAAATTAAAACTTTTAAATGGATTTACGGTTTGTAGAATGAAAAAAAAAAAATCCATTTCCTAATACACTTTCGGGCATAATAATTAATATTTATAAAAAATGACCATTAAACTTTTTGGGCCCGAAACTACCATATGACAAGGGCCCCTTAGGACTCTTTCACTGTCCCCAGATCCTTGTCTTATGTCCTTCCCCCTTACCACTGGTCAGAGGTAGACATAGACAGCAGAGGGTCCCTCTGCAGAATTGTATGTGGGCCCCTTGGTCTCCAGCAACCAATTGGAAAAGAGTAAAGTGCTCATTAGTCATCGCCACGTGGTTGGCTTTTGTAGCGTCCATGGCCGCGGGCCGTCGGGTTTACTCACCTCCCGACGCCCGCAGCCATGGATCTGTGAGCGCTCACTTCTGCTCCGTTCGGCTGTGTCCAAATAGGAGGAAGTCATCATCATCAACTGCCACGATTTCCTGGTCTATAAGAAGACCCCTGGCCTTCTAATCCTTGCCTGAGTACACTGATAGAAACACCGCAGAAGAAATGCTAGCACAGGCTTCCAGTATCCGTAGTTTCAGTTGCTAGGTACAATAGAAAAAGAACACGGCGCCACAAATCAGGATCTGATACGGTAATGAAAAAACTGGTTGGTGAGACAATTCCGCTCACCTCAGGTGGTGGACACCAATGGGTGTCAACAGGGCTTAGGAAGCTGCAGCCAGGTCCAGGGTGTCAGTTTGTAGTCATTTGGGAGTAGGAAAAACGGGACCACCGGCGCTGCTTCAGTCGTAGAGATTACACAACCACCGTGATGGGTAATGTGTATGGAGTTTTATTGATAGGCTACGCGTTTCGACGTCGAACTGACGTCTTCCTCATTGGCCATTGGCCTGAGGAAGACGTCAGTTCGACGTCGAAACGCGTAGCCTATCAATAAAACTCCATACACATTACCCATCACGGTGGTTGTGTAATCTCTACGACTGAAGCAGCGCCGGTGGTCCCGTTTTTCCTACTCCCAAATGACTAGTTTCAGTTGCTGCACATCTCGTATCTTCACAGCATAGACAATTGCCTTCAGATGACCCCAAAGATAAAAGTCTAAGGGGGTCAGATCGGGAGGCATTTCTTCTGCGGTGTTGCTATCAGTGTGTGAAGAGCAGGAGAAGAGGGTTGCATTGACAATCCAACACAATGGGCAGCACTTTGAACACATTTTATAAGTGGTCAGAAACTTGTAAATAACTCATGAAAGAATAAAGTAACGTTAAAATCAAGCACACCATTGTTTTTCTTGTGAAATTCTCGATAAGTTTGATGTGTCACATGACCCTCTTCCCATTGAAAAAACGAAAGTTGGATACAAAATGGCCGACTTCAAAATGGCCGCCATGGTCAACACCCAGCTTGAAAAGTTTCCCCCCTCCCATATACTAATGTGCCACAAACAGGAAGTTAATATCACCAACCATTCCCATTTTATTTAGGTGTATCCATATAAATGGCCCACCCTGTATTTCTGGGGTGTCCTGTTGTTTGGCCAGCTGCCTTCCCGTTACGGCGGTACGGCCTAGTGGGTCCACTACCCGCTTCGTGACAGCTTTCTTGCAAAACCCTCACCAATGTACTGCAAAGCACAAGGGCATGTTAACACGCTTAGCAAAAAACGGCTGAAAATACGGAGCTGTTTTTAAGGAAAAACAGCTCCTGATTTTCAGCCGTTTCTTAATCAGACACGTGTTTTTCACTGCGTTTTTTACGGCCGTTTTTGGAGCTGTTTTTCTATAGAGTCAAACGGCAGCGTAAAAAAAAACGCCCCCGTCGGAACACAACGCCGTTTTTCCCATTGAAATCAATGGGCAGATGTTTGGAGGCGTTCTGCTTCCGATTTTTCGGCCATTTACGGCCCGAAAAACGGCCGAAAATACACTGTGTTCCAAATTATTATGCACATTGGATTTAAAGGGAAAGTGTCGCTAGAAATTTTTTTTTGTAGTTAAACAGTTATTATATACATGATTAGACATAGTTCTAATTTTTTTAATTTTTTCACAAGTCAGGAAATATTATAAATTAGATTCTAATTTATAACATTTCCATGTGCTGGTCACTAGAGGGAGCAATTCCCAAAATTGCAGCATTGGCATGTGGTAAAGCAACCTCATTGCTTTATGCTGCAAAATTGGAGAAGCAAACACTCGCTCTAGTGTGCTCAATTAATCCACCTCCTTTATCCTGGCTAGTGCCAGGAGAAAGGAGGGGGTTGAATGTTCAAACCTCCTACACTGTGTGCCACCATTTTTTGAGCGAATGCACAGTGTAGTAGGCTTACATACAGTGGTAATCACACAGTAAAACACGAACATACACAAACATAACTTACCTGCTCCTGCCGCTGCCACCGCTCCCTCCGCTCCTAGTCCTTGCTTCTGAACACATGTCCGGAAGCCGCGACCGGAAGTAGTCCTCTTACTGTCCTGCCGCGGCTTCCGGTCCCCAAGAAAATGGCGCCAGATGTCGCTCGGCCAAAGACCTTCCTTTTGGACTGCACCGTTCCCACACAGACGGCGTACACCATAGTGAATGGAATGGCTCCCGTTCGCATTCTCTATGGGGATGCATGTGCCGTATTCCATCTCTGTATGTGTCGTTAATTGACAGATACAGAGATGAAAAAAAAATGGCAGCCCCCATAGTGAAGTAAAAGTAAGAAAAAAGTAAAACACAAACACACAAATAAATAAAATGTATTTTAATAACACAATAAATGCAAATTGATATTAAAAAAAATAATTCGCGACACCTGTCCTTTAAGTGTCATAAACTTTTAATTATTAGTTTTTCAAATAAACTCATGGATGGTATTGTGTCTTAGGGCTCTTTGGATCTTGTAATCAATCTCACCTGTGATAATTAGTTTGCCAGGTGTGCCCAATCAAAGGAAAACTACTTAAGAAGGACGTTCCACATTATTAAGCAGGCCACAGGTTTCAAGCAATATGGGAAAGAAAAAGGACCTCTCTGCTGCCGGAATGTGTGAAATAGTGCAATACCTTGGACAAGGTATGAAAACATTGGATATTTCAAGAAAACTTAGGCGTAATCATCATACTGTGAAAAGATTTGTGGCTGATTCAGAGCACAGACGGGTTCGTTCAGATAAAGGCATAATGAGGAAGGTTTCTGCCACACAAATTAATAGGATTAGGAGAGCAGCTGCTAAAATGCCATTGAAAAGCAGCAAACGGGTATTTGAAGCCGCCGGAGCCTCTGGAGTCCCGCAAACCTCAAGGTGTAGGATCCTCCAGAGGTCTGCAAGTGTGCATAAAGCTATTATTCGGCCACCCCTAAACAATGCTCACAAGCAGAAACGGTTGCAGTGGGCTCAGAAATACATGAAGACTCATTTTCAAACCGTGTTGTTTACTGATGAGTGCCGTGCAACCCTGGATGGTCCAGATGGATGGAGTAGTGGATGGTTGGTGAATGGCCACCATGTCCCAACAAGGCTGCGACATCAGCAAGGAGGTGGCGGAGTCATGCTTTGGGCTGGAATCGTGGGGAGAGAGCTGGTAGGCCCCTTTAGGGTCCCTGACGGTGTGAAAATGACCTCTGCAAAGTACGTAGAGTTTATGACTGACCACTTTCTTCCGTGGTACAAAAAGAAGAACCGTGCCTTCCGTAGCAAAATTATCTTCATGCATGACAATGCACCATCTCATGCTGCAAAGAATACCTCTGTGTCATTGGCTGCTATGGGCATAAATGGAGAGAAACTCATGGTGTGGCCCTCATGTTCCCCTGACCTCAACCCTATTGAGAACCTTTGGAGCATCCACAAGCAAAATATCTATGAGGGTGGGAGGCAGTTCATATCAAAACAAAAGCTCTGGGAGGCTATTCTGACATCCTGCAAAGATATTCAAGCAGAAACTGTCCAAATACTCACAAATTCAATGGATGCAAGAATTGTGAAGGTGATATCAGAGAAGGGGTCCTATGTTAACATGTAACTTGGCCTGTTAAGGTTTTTTTTATTGAAAGAGCTTTTGACTTCTGTAAATATGACCTCCTGATGCTGCAAATTCAACAAATTACCATTTTAGTTCTCTTTACAACCTTTAAAATGTTTTGATCTCTGTTGTGTATAATAATGTGAAGCATTTTGAGTTTTTTCCTTCTAAAAAAAACTGTTATCATTAGGAGACTTGTTCAATAAAATGTGCATTATACTCCAACGGTTGACGGCTTGAAGATTATACTGACTGTCATTTGCATCGACTATCTAGGAAAATCAGCAAAAAATAACATTTGCATAATAATTTGGAATGCGGTGTAAGCCGTGTGAACATACCCTAAGGCCAGAGGCAGAAAATCTGCATCAAAACCGCAGGTAAATGCAGGAAATTCCGCAGGTAAAATCTGCACCTAATACATTTTTAGAGCACAGTTTTTAATGCGTTTTTAGGTGAGATTTTTACATTTTGATGCGGAAATAGGTGCGGTTTTATGCTGCAGATTTTGGTGCTTTGTATTTATAAACTTGTCAGATACAATTCGCAGTCGGCAACGCAAGATAAATTGACATCCTGCAGATTTTAAAATATGCACCGCATACAGAAAAATTCCGCAATGTATAGATGAGATGACATGAAATCTCATTTATTTTGCTGCTACTGTATTGCGCTGCAGATTTGCCACGTGAAAATACGCACGGAAAATCTGCACGTGGTATGCATCATGTGCATTTGGCCCTAGTAAGCTATGGGGAAAATTAGTGCAGGTTTTTACGTGCAAATTAGTAATAAGTACTGTAATAATAATTTTTCTAACTATGGTGGGCCCCTTCCCTACAGGGCCCCTGTGCAGCTGCACTGGCTGTACATATGATATGAACGCTCCTGCTTCTTGCATTCAATAAGCAAATGATACAGTCAAAGACCATGTAAAACTGGGATAATGATAATTTATCTGGTCTAGGATGTATTAGGTCTCATTCACACATTGCTGATTTGCTCACTATTTTGCATCCTTATTTTGAAGTCAAAATCAGAAACTTGCATTAGAGGAACCAGAGTTTCATGATAATAACAGTTTTTGCCTCTCTGCCTTTCAGCAGCCATAACTTTTTTAATTTTATTATTGACGTGGCTGTATGAGGCCTTGTTTTATGCAGGAGAAATGGTATTTTGTTTTTGCATGGTTTGGGAGTAGAAAAAATTC
>NW_027462831.1:0-20638 GCF_050947455.1 Rhinoderma darwinii
CCACTGTTTCTGAGGCTAATTCTTGAACCGTAAGTCATAGACGCTCAATCTTGGCGGCATTCGTCTCAGCACCTGGCAATTAGTATAGAAGCACTGTCTTTGACTTCTCTGGATGTTTCCCAGGCGAGCTATTGACAAGTAAATCCTAGACGCTCGATCTTGGTTATTTTCGCTTTCGCGGCTGGCAGCAAAGTTCAGAACCATGTTTCTGTGAATAACTTTTGAACCGTAAGTCACAGACGCTCGCTCTTGGCTGCATTCGTTTCAGCTCGTGGCAGCCAGTCTAAAAAACACTATCTTTGACTTCTCTGGATGTTTCCCAGGCGAGCTATTGGCAGCATGTTCAGAACCACTGTTTCTGAGGCTAATTATTGAACCGTAAGTCTTAGACGCTCGATCTTGGCGGCATTCGTCTCAGCGCCTGGCAATTAGTATAGAAGCACTGTCTTTGACTTCTCTGGATGTTTCCCAGGCGAGCTATTGACAAGTAAATCCTAGACGCTCGATCTTGGTTATTTTCGCTTTCGCGGCTGGCAGCAAAGTTCAGAACCATGTTTCTGTGAATAACTCTTGAACCGTAAGTCACAGACGCTCGCTCTTGGCTGCATTCGTTTCAGCTCGTGGCAGCCAGTCTAAAAAAAACACTATCTTGGACTTCTCTGGATGTTTCCCAGGCGAGTTATTGGCAGCATGTTCAGAACGACTGTTTCTGAGGCTAATTCTTGAACCGTAAGTCATAGACGCTCGATCTTGGCGGCATTTGTTTAAGCGCCTGCCAATTAGTATAGAAGCACTGTTTCCCACTGTTTCTGAGGCTAATTCTTGAACCGTAAGTCATAGACGCTAGATCTTGGCG
Source organism: Rhinoderma darwinii (assembly GCF_050947455.1). NCBI lineage: Eukaryota > Metazoa > Chordata > Amphibia > Anura > Rhinodermatidae > Rhinoderma > Rhinoderma darwinii. The sequence continues at coordinate 857 of NW_027462831.1, forward strand.
GCATTCGTCTCAGCGCCTGGCAATTAGTGTAGAAGCACTGTATTTGACTTCTATGGATGTTTCCCAGGCGAGCTATTGACAAGTAAATCCTAGACGCTCGATCTTGGTTATTTTCGCTTTCGCGGCTGGCAGCAAAGTTCAGAACCATGTTTCTGTGAATAACTTTTGAACCGTAAGTCACAGACGCTCGCTCTTGGCTGCATTCGTTTCAGCTCGTGGCAGCCAGTCTAAAAAACACAATCTTGGACTTCTCTGGATGTTTCCCAGGCGAGCTATTGGCAGCATGTTCAGAACCACTGTTTCTGAGGCTAATTCTTGAACCGTAAGTCATAGACGCTCGCTCTTGGCGGCATTCGTCTCAGCGCCTGGCAATTAGTATAGAAGCACTGTTTCCCACTGTTTCTGAGGCTAATTCTTGAACCGTAAGTCATAGACGCTAGATCTTGGCGGCATTCGTCTCAGCGCCTGGCAATTAGTATAGAAGCCCTGTCTTTGACTTCTCTGGATGTTTCCCAGGCGAGCTATTGACAAGTAAATCCTAGACGCTCGATCTTGGTTATTTTCGCTTTCGCGGCTGGCAGCAAAGTTCAGAACCATGTTTCTGTGAATAACTTTTGAACCGTAAGTCACAGACGCTCGCTCTTGGCTGCATTCGTTTCAGCTCGTGGCAGCCAGTCTAAAAAACACTATCTTTGACTTATCTGGATGTTTCCCAGACGAGCTATTGGCAGCATGTTCAGAACGACTGTTTCTGAGGCTAATTCTTGAACCGTAAGTCATAGACGCTCGATCTTGGCGGCATTCGTCTCAGCGCCTGGCAATTAGTATAGAAGCACTGTTTCCCACTGTTTCTGAGGCTAATTCTTGAACCGCAAGTCATAGACGCTAGATCTTGGCGGCATTCGTCTCAGCGCCTGGCAATTAGTATAGAAGCACTGTCTTTGACTTCTCTGGATGTTTCCCAGGCGAGCTATTGACAAGTAAATCCTAGACGCTCGATCTTGGTTATTTTCGCTTTCGCGGCTGGCAGCAAAGTTCAGAACCATGTTTCTGTGAATAACTTTTGAACCGTAAGTCACAGACGCTCGCTCTTGGCTGCATTCGTTTCAGCTCGTGGCAGCCAGTCTAAAAAACACTATCTTGGACTTCTCTTGATGTTTCTCAGGCGAGCTATTGGCAGCATGTTCAGAACCACTGTTTCTGAGGCTAATTATTGAACCGTAAGTCTTAGACGCTCGATCTTGGCGGCATTCGTCTCAGCGCCTGGCAATTAGTATAGAAGCACTGTCTTTGACTTCTCTGGATGTTTCCCAGGCGAGCTATTGACAAGTAAATCCTAGACGCTCGATCTTGGTTATTTTCGCTTTCGCGGCTGGCAGCAAAGTTCAGAACCATGTTTCTGTGAATAACTCTTGAACCGTAAGTCACAGACGCTCGCTCTTGGCTGCATTCGTTTCAGCTCGTGGCAGCCAGTCTAAAAAACACTATCTTGGACTTCTCTGGATGTTTCCCAGGCGAGTTATTGGCAGCATGTTCAGAACCACTGTTTCTGAGGCTAATTCTTGAACCGTAAGTCATAGACGCTCGATCTTGGCGGCATTTGTTTAAGCGCCTGCCAATTAGTATAGAAGCACTGTTTCCCACTGTTTCTGAGGCTAATTCTTGAACCGTAAGTCATAGACGCTAGATCTTGGCGGCATTCGTCTCAGCACCTGGCAATTAGTATAGAAGCACTGTCTTTGACTTCTCTGGATGTTTCCCAGGCGAGCTATTGACAAGTAAATCCTAGACGCTCGATCTTGGTTATTTTCGCTTTCGCGGCTGGCAGCAAAGTTCAGAACCATGTTTCTGTGAATAACTTTTGAACCGTAAGTCACAGACGCTCGCTCTTGGCTGCATTCGTTTCAGCTCGTGGCAGCCAGTCTAAAAAACACTATCTTTGACTTATCTGGATGTTTCCCAGACGAGCTATTGGCAGCATGTTCAGAACGACTGTTTCTGAGGCTAATTCTTGAACCGTAAGTCATAGACGCTCGATCTTGGCGGCATTCGTCTCAGCGCCTGGCAATTAGTATAGAAGCACTGTTTCCCACTGTTTCTGAGGCTAATTCTTGAACCGTAAGTCATAGACGCTAGATCTTGGCGGCATTCGTCTCAGCGCCTGGCAATTAGTATAGAAGCACTGTCTTTGACTTCTCTGGATGTTTCCCAGGCGAGCTATTGACAAGTAAATCCTAGACGCTCGATCTTGGTTATTTTCGCTTTCGCGGCTGGCAGCAAAGTTCAGAACCATGTTTCTGTCAATAACTCTTGAACCGTAAGTCACAGACGCTCGCTCTTGGCTGCATTCGTTTCAGCTCGTGGCAGCCAGTCTAAAAAACACAATCTTGGACTTCTCTGGATGTTTCCCAGGCGAGCTATTGGCAGCATGTTCAGAACCGCTGTTTCTGAGGCTAATTCTTGAACCGTAAGTCATAGACGCTCGATCTTGGCGGCATTCGTCTCAGCGCCTGGCAATTAGTATAGAAGCACTGTTTCCCACTGTTTCTGAGGCTAATTCTTGAACCGTAAGTCATAGACGCTCAATCTTGGCGGCATTCGTCTCAGCACCTAGCAATTAGTATAGAAGCACTGTCTTTGACTTCTCTGGATGTTTCCCAGGCGAGCTATTGACAAGTAAATCCTAGACGCTCGATCTTGGTTATTTTCGCTTTCGCGGCTGGCAGCAAAGTTCAGAACCATGTTTCTGTGAATAACTTTTGAACCGTAAGTCACAGACGCTCGCTCTTGGCTGCATTCGTTTCAGCTCGTGGCAGCCAGACTAAAAAACACTATCTTTGACTTCTCTGGATGTTTCCCAGGCGAGCTATTGGCAGCATGTTCAGAACCACTGTTTCTGAGGCTAATTATTGAACCGTAAGTCTTAGACGCTCGATCTTGGCGGCATTCGTCTCAGCGCCTGGCAATTAGTATAGAAGCACTGTCTTTGACTTCTCTGGATGTTTCCCAGGCGAGCTATTGACAAGTAAATCCTAGACGCACGATCTTGGTTATTTTCGCTTTCGCGGCTGGCAGCAAAGTTCAGAACCATGTTTCTGTGAATAACTCTTGAACCGTAAGTCACAGACGCTCGCTCTTGGCTGCATTCGTTTCAGCTCGTGGCAGCCAGTCTAAATAACACTATCTTGGACTTCTCTGGATGTTTCCCAGGCGAGTTATTGGCAGCATGTTCAGAACCACTGTTTCTGAGGCTAATTCTTGAACCGTAAGTCATAGACGCTCGATCTTGGCGGCATTTGTTTAAGCGCCTGCCAATTAGTATAGAAGCACTGTTTCCCACTGTTTCTGAGGCTAATTCTTGAACCGTAAGTCATAGACGCTAGATCTTGGCGGCATTCGTCTCAGCGCCTGGCAATTAGTATAGAAGCACTGTATTTGACTTCTATGGATGTTTCCCAGGCGAGCTATTGACAAGTAAATCCTAGACGCTCGATCTTGGTTATTTTCGCTTTCGCGGCTGGCAGCAAAGTTCAGAACCATGTTTCTGTGAATAACTTTTGAACCGTAAGTCACAGACGCTCGCTCTTGGCTGCATTCGTTTCAGCTCGTGGCAGCCAGACTAAAAAACACTATCTTTGACTTCTCTGGATGTTTCCCAGGCGAGCTATTGGCAGCATGTTCAGAACCACTGTTTCTGAGGCTAATTATTGAACCGTAAGTCTTAGACGCTCGATCTTGGCGGCATTCGTCTCAGCGCCTGGCAATTAGTATAGAAGCACTGTCTTTGACTTCTCTGGATGTTTCCCAGGCGAGCTATTGACAAGTAAATCCTAGACGCACGATCTTGGTTATTTTCGCTTTCGCGGCTGGCAGCAAAGTTCAGAACCATGTTTCTGTGAATAACTCTTGAACCGTAAGTCACAGACGCTCGCTCTTGGCTGCATTCGTTTCAGCTCGTGGCAGCCAGTCTAAATAACACTATCTTGGACTTCTCTGGATGTTTCCCAGGCGAGTTATTGGCAGCATGTTCAGAACCACTGTTTCTGAGGCTAATTCTTGAACCGTAAGTCATAGACGCTCGATCTTGGCGGCATTTGTTTAAGCGCCTGCCAATTAGTATAGAAGCACTGTTTCCCACTGTTTCTGAGGCTAATTCTTGAACCGTAAGTCATAGACGCTAGATCTTGGCGGCATTCGTCTCAGCGCCTGGCAATTAGTATAGAAGCACTGTATTTGACTTCTATGGATGTTTCCCAGGCGAGCTATTGACAAGTAAATCCTAGACGCTCGATCTTGGTTATTTTCGCTTTCGCGGCTGGCAGCAAAGTTCAGAACCATGTTTCTGTGAATAACTTTTGAACCGTAAGTCACAGACGCTCGCTCTTGGCTGCATTCGTTTCAGCTCGTGGCAGCCAGTCTAAAAAACACAATCTTGGACTTCTCTGGATGTTTCCCAGGCGAGCTATTGGCAGCATGTTCAGAACCACTGTTTCTGAGGCTAATTCTTGAACCGTAAGTCATAGACGCTCGATCTTGGCTGCATTCGTCTCAGCGCCTGGCAATTAGTATAGAAGCACTGTTTCCCACTGTTTCTGAGGCTAATTCTTGAACCGTAAGTCATAGACGCTAGATCTTGGCGGCATTCGTCTCAGCGCCTGGCAATTAGTATAGAAGCACTGTCTTTGACTTCTCTGGATGTTTCCCAGGCGAGCTATTGACAAGTAAATCCTAGACGCTCGATCTTGGTTATTTTCGCTTTCGCGGCTGGCAGCAAAGTTCAGAACCATGTTTCTGTGAATAACTTTTGAACCGTAAGTCACAGACGCTCGCTCTTGGCTGCATTCGTTTCAGCTCGTGGCAGCCAGTCTAAAAAACACAATCTTGGACTTCTCTGGATGTTTCCCAGGCGAGCTATTGGCAGCATGTTCAGAACCACTGTTTCTGAGGCTAATTCTTGAACCGTGTCATAGACGCTCGATCTTGGCGGCATTCGTCTCAGCGCCTGGCAATTAGTATAGAAGCACTGTTTCCCACTGTTTCTGAGGCTAATTCTTGAACCGTAAGTCATAGACGCTCGATCTTGGCGGCATTTGTTTAAGCGCCTGCCAATTAGTATAGAAGCACTGTTTCCCACTGTTTCTGAGGCTAATTCTTGAACCGTAAGTCATAGACGCTAGATCTTGGCGGCATTCGTCTCAGCGCCTGGCAATTAGTATAGAAGCACTGTATTTGACTTCTATGGATGTTTCCCAGGCGAGCTATTGACAAGCAAATCCTAGACGCTCGATCTTGGTTATTTTCGCTTTCGCGGCTGGCAGCAAAGTTCAGAACCATGTTTCTGTGAATAACTTTTGAACCGTAAGTCACAGACGCTCGCTCTTGGCTGCATTCGTTTCAGCTCGTGGCAGCCAGTCTAAAAAACACAATCTTGGACTTCTCTGGATGTTTCCCAGGCGAGCTATTGGCAGCATGTTCAGAACCACTGTTTCTGAGGCTAATTCTTGAACCGTAAGTCATAGACGCTCGATCTTGGCGGCATTCGTCTCAGCGCCTGGCAATTAGTATAGAAGCACTGTTTCCCACTGTTTCTGAGGCTAATTCTTGAACCGTAAGTCATAGACGCTCAATCTTGGCGGCATTCGTCTTAGCACCTGGCAATTAGTATAGAAGCACTGTCTTTGACTTCTCTGGATGTTTCCCAGGCGAGCTATTGACAAGTAAATCCTAGACGCTCGATCTTGGTTATTTTCGCTTTCGCGGCTGGCAGCAAAGTTCAGAACCATGTTTCTGTGAATAACTTTTGAACCGTAAGTCACAGACGCTCGCTCTTGGCTGCATTCGTTTCAGCTCGTGGCAGCCAGTCTAAAAAACACTATCTTGGACTTCTCTGGATGTTTCCCAGGCGAGCTATTGGCAGCATGTTCAGAACCACTGTTTCTGAAGCTAATTCTTGAACCGTGTCATAGACGCTCGATCTTGGCGGCATTCGTCTCAGCGCCTGGCAATTAGTATAGAAGCACTGTTTCCCACTGTTTCTGAGGCTAATTCTTGAACCGTAAGTCATAGACGCTAGATCTTGGCGGCATTCGTCTCAGCGCCTGGCAATTAGTATAGAAGCACTGTCTTTGACTTCTCTGGATGTTTCCCAGGCGAGCTATTGACAAGTAAATCCTAGACGCTCGATCTTGGTTATTTTCGCTTTCGCGGCTGGCAGCAAAGTTCAGAACCATGTTTCTGTGAATAACTCTTGAACCGTAAGTCACAGACGCTCGCTCTTGGCTGCATTCGTTTCAGCTCGTGGCAGCCAGTCTAAAAAACACAATCTTGGACTTCTCTGGATGTTTCCCAGGCGAGCTATTGGCAGCATGTTCAGAACCACTGTTTCTGAGGCTAATTCTTGAACCGTAAGTCATAGACGCTCGCTCTTGGCGGCATTCGTCTCAGCGCCTGGCAATTAGTATAGAAGCACTGTTTCCCACTGTTTCTGAGGCTAATTCTTGAACCGTAAGTCATAGACGCTAGATCTTGGCGGCATTCGTCTCAGCGCCTGGCAATTAGTATAGAAGCACTGTCTTTGACTTCTCTGGATGTTTCCCAGGCGAGCTATTGACAAGTAAATCCTAGACGCTCGATCTTGGTTATTTTCGCTTTCGCGGCTGGCAGCAAAGTTCAGAACCATGTTTCTGTGAATAACTCTTGAACCGTAAGTCACAGACGCTCGCTCTTGGCTGCATTCGTTTCAGCTCGTGGCAGCCAGTCTAAAAAACACTATCTTGGACTTCTCTTGATGTTTCCCAGGCGAGCTATTGGCAGCATGTTCAGAACCACTGTTTCTGAGGCTAATTATTGAACCGTAAGTCTTAGACGCTCGATCTTGGCGGCATTCGTCTCAGCGCCTGGCAATTAGTATAGAAGCACTGTCTTTGACTTCTCTGGATGTTTCCCAGGCGAGCTATTGACAAGTAAATCCTAGACGCTCGATCTTGGTTATTTTCGCTTTCGCGGCTGGCAGCAAAGTTCAGAACCATATTTCTGTGAATAACTCTTGAACCGTAAGTCACAGACGCTCGCTCTTGGCTGCATTCGTTTCAGCTCGTGGCAGCCAGTCTAAAAAACACTATCTTGGACTTCTCTGGATGTTTCCCAGGCGAGTTATTGGCAGCATGTTCAGAACCACTGTTTCTGAGGCTAATTCTTGAACCGTAAGTCATAGACGCTCGATCTTGGCGGCATTTGTTTAAGCGCCTGCCAATTAGTATAGAAGCACTGTTTCCCACTGTTTCTGAGGCTAATTCTTGAACCGTAAGTCATAGACGCTAGATCTTGGCGGCATTCGTCTCAGCGCCTGGCAATTAGTATAGAAGCACTGTATTTGACTTCTATGGATGTTTCCCAGGCGAGCTATTGACAAGTAAATCCTAGACGCTCGATCTTGGTTATTTTCGCTTTCGCGGCTGGCAGCAAAGTTCAGAACCATGTTTCTGTGAATAACTTTTGAACCGTAAGTCACAGACGCTCGCTCTTGGCTGCATTCGTTTCAGCTCGTGGCAGCCAGTCTAAAAAACACAATCTTGGACTTCTCTGGATGTTTCCCAGGCGAGCTATTGGCAGCATGTTCAGAACCACTGTTTCTGAGGCTAATTCTTGAATCGTAAGTCATAGACGCTCGATCTTGGCGGCATTCGTCTCAGCGCCTGGCAATTAGTATAGAAGCACTGTTTCCCACTGTTTCTGAGGCTAATTCTTGAACCGTAAGTCATAGACGCTAGATCTTGGCGGCATTCGTCTCAGCGCCTGGCAATTAGTATAGAAGCACTGTCTTTGACTTCTCTGGATGTTTCCCAGGCGAGCTATTGACAAGTAAATCCTAGACGCTTGATCTTGGTTATTTTCGCTTTCGCGGCTGGCAGCAAAGTTCAGAACCATGTTTCTGTGAATAACTCTTGAACCGTAAGTCACAGACGCTCGCTCTTGGCTGCATTCGTTTCAGCTCGTGGCAGCCAGTCTAAAAAACACTATCTTTGACTTCTCTGGATGTTTCCCAGGCGAGCTATTGGCAGCATGTTCAGAACCACTGTTTCTGAGGCTAATTCTTGAACCGTGTCATAGACGCTCGATCTTGGCGGCATTCGTCTCAGCGCCTGGCAATTAGTATAGAAGCACTGTTTCCCACTGTTTCTGAGGCTAATTCTTGAACCGTAAGTCATAGACGCTCGATCTTGGCGGCATTTGTTTAAGCGCCTGCCAATTAGAATAGAAGCACTGTTTCCCACTGTTTCTGAGGCTAATTCTTGAACCGTAAGTCATAGACGCTAGATCTTGGCGGCATTCGTCTCAGCGCCTGGCAATTAGTATATAAGCACTGTATTTGACTTCTATGGATGTTTCCCCGGCGAGCTATTGACAAGCAAATCCTAGACGCTCGATCTTGGTTATTTTCGCTTTCGCGGCTGGCAGCAAAGTTCAGAACCATGTTTCTGTGAATAACTTTTGAACCGTAAGTCACAGACGCTCGCTCTTGGCTGCATTCGTTTCAGCTCGTGGCAGCCAGTCTAAAAAACACTATCTTGGACTTCTCTGGATGTTTCCCAGGCGAGCTATTGGCAGCATGTTCAGAACCACTGTTTCTGAAGCTAATTCTTGAACCGTGTCATAGACGCTCGATCTTGGCGGCATTCGTCTCAGCGCCTGGCAATTAGTATAGAAGCACTGTTTCCCACTGTTTCTGAGGCTAATTCTTGAACCGTAAGTCATAGACGCTAGATCTTGGCGACATTCGTCTCAGCGCCTGGCAATTAGTATAGAAGCACTGTCTTTGACTTCTCTGGATGTTTCCCAGGCGAGCTATTGACAAGTAAATCCTAGACGCTCGATCTTGGTTATTTTCGCTTTCGCGGCTGGCAGCAAAGTTCAGAACCATGTTTCTGTGAATAACTCTTGAACCGTAAGTCACAGACGCTCGCTCTTGGCTGCATTCGTTTCAGCTCGTGGCAGCCAGTCTAAAAAACACAATCTTGGACTTCTCTGGATGTTTCCCAGGCGAGCTATTGGCAGCATGTTCAGAACCACTGTTTCTGAGGCTAATTCTTGAACCGTAAGTCATAGACGCTCGCTCTTGGCGGCATTCGTCTCAGCGCCTGGCAATTAGTATAGAAGCACTGTTTCCCACTGTTTCTGAGGCTAATTCTTGAACCGTAAGTCATAGACGCTAGATCTTGGCGGCATTCGTCTCAGCGCCTGGCAATTAGTATAGAAGCACTGTCTTTGACTTCTCTGGATGTTTCCCAGGCGAGCTATTGACAAGTAAATCCTAGACGCTCGATCTTGGTTATTTTCGCTTTCGCGGCTGGCAGCAAAGTTCAGAACCATGTTTCTGTGAATAACTTTTGAACCGTAAGTCACAGACGCTCGCTCTTGGCTGCATTCGTTTCAGCTCGTGGCAGCCAGTCTAAAAAACACAATCTTGGACTTCTCTGGATGTTTCCCAGGCGAGCTATTGGCAGCATGTTCAGAACCACTGTTTCTGAGGCTAATTCTTGAATCGTAAGTCATAGACGCTCGATCTTGGCGGCATTCGTCTCAGCGCCTGGCAATTAGTATAGAAGCACTGTTTCCCACTGTTTCTGAGGCTAATTCTTGAACCGTAAGTCATAGACGCTAGATCTTGGCGGCATTCGTCTCAGCGCCTGGCAATTAGTATAGAAGCACTGTCTTTGACTTCTCTGGATGTTTCCCAGGCGAGCTATTGACAAGTAAATCCTAGACGCTTGATCTTGGTTATTTTCGCTTTCGCGGCTGGCAGCAAAGTTCAGAACCATGTTTCTGTGAATAACTCTTGAACCGTAAGTCACAGACGCTCGCTCTTGGCTGCATTCGTTTCAGCTCGTGGCAGCCAGTCTAAAAAACACTATCTTGGACTTCTCTGGATGTTTCCCAGACGACCTATTGGCAGCATGTTCAGAACCACTGTTTCTGAGGCTAATTCTTGAACCGTAAGTCATAGACGCTCGATCTTGGCGGCATTCGTCTCAGCGCCTGGCAATTAGTATAGAAGCACTGTCTTTGACTTCTCTGGATGTTTCCCAGGCGAGCTATTGACAAGTAAATCCTAGACGCTCGATCTTGGTTATTTTCGCTTTCGCGGCTGGCAGCAAAGTTCAGAACCATGTTTCTGTGAATAACTTTTGAACCGTAAGTCACAGACGCTCGCTCTTGGCTGCATTCGTTTCAGCTCGTGGCAGCCAGTCTAAAAAACACTATCTTTGACTTCTCTGGATGTTTCCCAGGCGAGCTATTGGCAGCATGTTCAGAACCACTGTTTCTGAGGCTAATTCTTGAACCGTGTCATAGACGCTCGATCTTGGCGGCATTCGTCTCAGCGCCTGGCAATTAGTATAGAAGCACTGTTTCCCACTGTTTCTGAGGCTAATTCTTGAACCGTAAGTCATAGACGCTCGATCTTGGCGGCATTTGTTTAAGCGCCTGCCAATTAGAATAGAAGCACTGTTTCCCACTGTTTCTGAGGCTAATTCTTGAACCGTAAGTCATAGACGCTAGATCTTGGCGGCATTCGTCTCAGCGCCTGGCAATTAGTATATAAGCACTGTATTTGACTTCTATGGATGTTTCCCAGGCGAGCTATTGACAAGCAAATCCTAGACGCTCGATCTTGGTTATTTTCGCTTTCGCGGCTGGCAGCAAAGTTCAGAACCATGTTTCTGTGAATAACTTTTGAACCGTAAGTCACAGACGCTCGCTCTTGGCTGCATTCGTTTCAGCTCGTGGCAGCCAGTCTAAAAAACACTATCTTGGACTTCTCTGGATGTTTCCCAGGCGAGCTATTGGCAGCATGTTCAGAACCACTGTTTCTGAGGCTAATTCTTGAACCGTAAGTCATAGCCGCTCGATCTTGGCGGCATTCGTCTCAGCGCCTGGCAATTAGTATAGAAGCACTGTTTCCCACTGTTTCTGAGGCTAATTCTTGAACCGTAAGTCATAGACGCTCAATCTTGGCGGCATTCGTCTTAGCACCTGGCAATTAGTATAGAAGCACTGTCTTTGACTTCTCTGGATGTTTCCCAGGCGAGCTATTGACAAGTAAATCCTAGACGCTCGATCTTGGTTATTTTCGCTTTCGCGGCTGGCAGCAAAGTTCAGAACCATGTTTCTGTGAATAACTTTTGAACCGTAAGTCACAGACGCTCGCTCTTGGCTGCATTCGTTTCAGCTCGTGGCAGCCAGTCTAAAAAACACTATCTTGGACTTCTCTGGATGTTTCCCAGGCGAGCTATTGGCAGCATGTTCAGAACCACTGTTTCTGAAACTAATTCTTGAACCGTGTCATAGACGCTCGATCTTGGCGGCATTCGTCTCAGCGCCTGGCAATTAGTATAGAAGCACTGTTTCCCACTGTTTCTGAGGCTAATTCTTGAACCGTAAGTCATAGACGCTAGATCTTGGCGGCATTCGTCTCAGCGCCTGGCAATTAGTATAGAAGCACTGTCTTTGACTTCTCTGGATGTTTCCCAGGCGAGCTATTGACAAGTAAATCCTAGACGCTCGATCTTGGTTATTTTCGCTTTCGCGGCTGGCAGCAAAGTTCAGAACCATGTTTCTGTGAATAACTCTTGAACCGTAAGTCACAGACGCTCGCTCTTGGCTGCATTCGTTTCAGCTCGTGGCAGCCAGTCTAAAAAACACAATCTTGGACTTCTCTGGATGTTTCCCAGGCGAGCTATTGGCAGCATGTTCAGAACCACTGTTTCTGAGGCTAATTCTTGAACCGTAAGTCATAGACGCTCGCTCTTGGCAGCATTCGTCTCAGCGCCTGGCAATTAGTATAGAAGCACTGTTTCCCACTGTTTCTGAGGCTAATTCTTGAACCGTAAGTCATAGACGCTAGATCTTGGCGGCATTCGTCTCAGCGCCTGGCAATTAGTATAGAAGCACTGTGTTTGACTTCTCTGGATGTTTCCCAGGCGAGCTATTGACAAGTAAATCCTAGACGCTCGATCTTGGTTATTTTCGCTTTCGCGGCTGGCAGCAAAGTTCAGAACCATGTTTCTGTGAATAACTCTTGAACCGTAAGTCACAGACGCTCGCTCTTGGCTGCATTCGTTTCAGCTCGTGGCAGCCAGTCTAAAAAACACAATCTTGGACTTCTCTGGATGTTTCCCAGGCGAGCTATTGGCAGCATGTTCAGAACCACTGTTTCTGAGGCTAATTCTTGAACCGTAAGTCATAGACGCTCGCTCTTGGCGGCATTCGTCTCAGCGCCTGGCAATTAGTATAGAAGCACTGATTCCCACTGTTTCTGAGGCTAATTCTTGAACCGTAAGTCATAGACGCTAGATCTTGGCGGCATTCGTCTCAGCGCCTGGCAATTAGTATAGAAGCACTGTCTTTGACTTCTCTGGATGTTTCCCAGGCGAGCTATTGACAAGTAAATCCTAGACGCTCGATCTTGGTTATTTTCGCTTTCGCGGCTGGCAGCAAAGTTCAGAACCATGTTTCTGTGAATAACTCTTGAACCGTAAGTCACAGACGCTCGCTCTTGGCTGCATTCGTTTCAGCTCGTGGCAGCCAGTCTAAAAAACACTATCTTGGACTTCTCTTGATGTTTCCCAGGCGAGCTATTGGCAGCATGTTCAGAACCACTGTTTCTGAGGCTAATTATTGAACCGTAAGTCTTAGACGCTCGATCTTGGCGGCATTCGTCTCAGCGCCTGGCAATTAGTATAGAAGCACTGTTTCCCACTGTTTCTGAGGCTAATTCTTGAACCGTAAGTCATAGACGCTAGATCTTGGCGGCATTCGTCTCAGCGCCTGGCAATTAGTATAGAAGCACTGTCTTTGACTTCTCTGGATGTTTCCCAGGCGAGCTATTGACAAGTAAATCCTAGACGCTCGATCTTGGTTATTTTCGCTTTCGCGGCTGGCAGCAAAGTTCAGAACCATGTTTCTGTGAATAACTCTTGAACCGTAAGTCACAGACGCTCGCTCTTGGCTGCATTCGTTTCAGCTCGTGGCAGCCAGTCTAAAAAACACTATCTTGGACTTCTCTTGATGTTTCCCAGGCGAGCTATTGGCAGCATGTTCAGAACCACTGTTTCTGAGGCTAATTATTGAACCGTAAGTCTTAGACGCTCGATCTTGGCGGCATTCGTCTCAGCGCCTGGCAATTAGTATAGAAGCACTGTCTTTGACTTCTCTGGATGTTTCCCAGGCGAGCTATTGACAAGTAAATCCTAGACGCTCGATCTTGGTTATTTTCGCTTTCGCGGCTGGCAGCAAAGTTCAGAACCATGTTTCTGTGAATAACTTTTGAACCGTAAGTCACAGACGCTCGCTCTTGGCTGCATTCGTTTCAGCTCGTGGCAGCCAGTCTAAAAAACACTATCTTTGACTTCTCTGGATGTTTCCCAGGCGAGCTATTGGCAGCATGTTCAGAACCACTGTTTCTGAGGCTAATTCTTAAACCGCGTCATAGACGCTCGATCTTGGCGGCATTCGTCTCAGCGCCTGGCAATTAGTATAGAAGCACTGTTTCCGAGGCTAATTCTTGAACCGTAAGTCATAGACGCTAGATCTTGGCGGCATTCGTCTCAGCGCCTGGCAATTAGTATAGAAGCACCGTCTTTGACTTCTCTGGATGTTTCCCAGGCGAGCTTTTGACAAGTAAATCCTAGACGCTCGATCTTGGTTATTTTCGCTTTCGCGGCTGGCAGCAAAGTTCAGAACCATGTTTCTGTGAATAACTTTTGAACCGTAAGTCACAGACGCTCGCTCTTGGCTGCATTCGTTTCAGCTCGTGGCAGCCAGTCTAAAAAACACAATCTTGGACTTCTCTGGATGTTTCCCAGGCAAGCTATTGGCAGCATGTTCAGAACCACTGTTTCTGAGGCTAATTCTTGAACCGTAAGTCATAGACGCTCGATCTTGGCGGCATTCGTCTCAGCGCCTGGCAATTAGTATAGAAGCACTGTCTTTGACTTCTCTGGATGTTTCCCAGGCGAGCTATTGACAAGTAAATCCTAGACGCTCGATCTTGGTTTTTTTCGCTTTCGCGGCTGGCAGCAAAGTTCAGAACCATGTTTCTGTGAATAACTCTTGAACCGTAAGTCACAGACGCTCGCTCTTGGCTGCATTCGTTTCAGCTCGTGGCAGCCAGTCTAATAAACACTATCTTGGACTTCTCTGGATGTTTCCCAGGCGAGCTATTGGCAGCATGTTCAGAACGACTGTTTCTGAGGCTAATTCTTGAACCGTAAGTCATAGACGCTCGATCTTGGCGGCATTCGTCTCAGCGCCTGGCAATTAGTATAGAAGCACTGTTTCCCACTGTTTCTGAGGCTAATTCTTGAACCGTAAGTCATAGACGCTAGATCTTGGCGGCATTCGTCTCAGCGCCTGGCAATTAGTATAGAAGCACTGTCTTTGACTTCTCTGGATGTTTCCCAGGCGAGCTATTGACAAGTAAATCCTAGACGCTCGATCTTGGTTATTTTCGCTTTCGCGGCTGGCAGCAAAGTTCAGAACCATGTTTCTGTGAATAACTTTTGAACCGTAAGTCACAGACGCTCGCTCTTGGCTGCATTCGTTTCAGCTCGTGGCAGCCAGTCTAAAAAACACTATCTTTGACTTCTCTGGATGTTTCCCAGGCGAGCTATTGGCAGCATGTTCAGAACCACTGTTTCTGAGGCTAATTCTTGAACCGTAAGTCATAGACGCTCGCTCTTGGCGGCATTCGTCTCAGCGCCTGGCAGTTAGTATAGAAGCACTGTTTCCCACTGTTTCTGAGGCTAATTCTTGAACCGTAAGTCATAGACGCTCGATCTTGGCGGCATTTGTTTAAGCGCCTGCCAATTAGAATAGAAGCACTGTTTCCCACTGTTTCTGAGGCTAATTCTTGAACCGTAAGTCATAGACGCTAGATCTTGGCGGCATTCGTCTCAGCGCCTGGCAATTAGTATATAAGCACTGTATTTGACTTCTATGGATGTTTCCCAGGCGAGCTATTGACAAGCAAATCCTAGACGCTCGATCTTGGTTATTTTCGCTTTCGCGGCTGGCAGCAAAGTTCAGAACCATGTTTCTGTGAATAACTTTTGAACCGTAAGTCACAGACGCTCGCTCTTGGCTGCATTCGTTTCAGCTCGTGGCAGCCAGTCTAAAAAACACAATCTTGGACTTCTCTGGATGTTTCCCAGGCGAGCTATTGGCAGCATGTTCAGAACCACTGTTTCTGAGGCTAATTCTTGAACCGTAAGTCATAGACGCTCGATCTTGGCGGCATTCGTCTCAGCGCCTGGCAATTAGTATAGAAGCACTGTTTCCCACTGTTTCTGAGGCTAATTCTTGAACCGTAAGTCATAGACGCTCAATCTTGGCGGCATTCGTCTTAGCACCTGGCAATTAGTATAGAAGCACTGTCTTTGACTTCTCTGGATGTTTCCCAGGCGAGCTATTGACAAGTAAATCCTAGACGCTCGATCTTGGTTATTTTCGCTTTCGCGGCTGGCAGCAAAGTTCAGAACCATGTTTCTGTGAATAACTTTTGAACCGTAAGTCACAGACGCTCGCTCTTGGCTGCATTCGTTTCAGCTCGTGGCAGCCAGTCTAAAAAACACTATCTTGGACTTCTCTGGATGTTTCCCAGGCGAGCTATTGGCAGCATGTTCAGAACCACTGTTTCTGAAGCTAATTCTTGAACCGTGTCATAGACGCTCGATCTTGGCGGCATTCGTCTCAGCGCCTGGCAATTAGTATAGAAGCACTGTTTCCCACTGTTTCTGAGGCTAATTCTTGAACCGTAAGTCATAGACGCTAGATCTTGGCGGCATTCGTCTCAGCGCCTGGCAATTAGTATAGAAGCACTGTCTTTGACTTCTCTGGATGTTTCCCAGGCGAGCTATTGACAAGTAAATCCTAGACGCTCGATCTTGGTTATTTTCGCTTTCGCGGCTGGCAGCAAAGTTCAGAACCATGTTTCTGTGAATAACTCTTGAACCGTAAGTCACAGACGCTCGCTCTTGGCTGCATTCGTTTCAGCTCGTGGCAGCCAGTCTAAAAAACACAATCTTGGACTTCTCTGGATGTTTCCCAGGCGAGCTATTGGCAGCATGTTCAGAACCACTGTTTCTGAGGCTAATTCTTGAACCGTAAGTCATAGACGCTCGCTCTTGGCGGCATTCGTCTCAGCGCCTGGCAATTAGTATAGAAGCACTGTTTCCCACTGTTTCTGAGGCTAATTCTTGAACCGTAAGTCATAGACGCTAGATCTTGGCGGCATTCGTCTCAGCGCCTGGCAATTAGTATAGAAGCACTGTCTTTGACTTCTCTGGATGTTTCCCAGGCGAGCTATTGACAAGTAAATCCTAGACGCTCGATCTTGGTTATTTTCGCTTTCGCGGCTGGCAGCAAAGTTCAGAACCATGTTTCTGTGAATAACTCTTGAACCGTAAGTCACAGACGCTCGCTCTTGGCTGCATTCGTTTCAGCTCGTGGCAGCCAGTCTAAAAAACACTATCTTGGACTTCTCTTGATGTTTCCCAGGCGAGCTATTGGCAGCATGTTCAGAACCACTGTTTCTGAGGCTAATTATTGAACCGTAAGTCTTAGACGCTCGATCTTGGCGGCATTCGTCTCAGCGCCTGGCAATTAGTATAGAAGCACTGTCTTTGACTTCTCTGGATGTTTCCCAGGCGAGCTATTGACAAGTAAATCCTAGACGCTCGATCTTGGTTATTTTCGCTTTCGCGGCTGGCAGCAAAGTTCAGAACCATATTTCTGTGAATAACTCTTGAACCGTAAGTCACAGACGCTCGCTCTTGGCTGCATTCGTTTCAGCTCGTGGCAGCCAGTCTAAAAAACACTATCTTGGACTTCTCTGGATGTTTCCCAGGCGAGTTATTGGCAGCATGTTCAGAACCACTGTTTCTGAGGCTAATTCTTGAACAATAAGTCATAGACGCTCGATCTTGGCGGCATTTGTTTAAGCGCCTGCCAATTAGTATAGAAGCACTGTTTCCCACTGTTTCTGAGGCTAATTCTTGAACCGTAAGTCATAGACGCTAGATCTTGGCGGCATTCGTCTCAGCGCCTGGCAATTAGTATAGAAGCACTGTATTTGACTTCTATGGATGTTTCCCAGGCGAGCTATTGACAAGTAAATCCTAGACGCTCGATCTTGGTTATTTTCGCTTTCGCGGCTGGCAGCAAAGTTCAGAACCATGTTTCTGTGAATAACTTTTGAACCGTAAGTCACAGACGCTCGCTCTTGGCTGCATTCGTTTCAGCTCGTGGCAGCCAGTCTAAAAAACACAATCTTGGACTTCTCTGGATGTTTCCCAGGCGAGCTATTGGCAGCATGTTCAGAACCACTGTTTCTGAGGCTAATTCTTGAATCGTAAGTCATAGACGCTCGATCTTGGCGGCATTCGTCTCAGCGCCTGGCAATTAGTATAGAAGCACTGTTTCCCACTGTTTCTGAGGCTAATTCTTGAACCGTAAGTCATAGACGCTAGATCTTGGCGGCATTCGTCTCAGCGCCTGGCAATTAGTATAGAAGCACTGTCTTTGACTTCTCTGGATGTTTCCCAGGCGAGCTATTGACAAGTAAATCCTAGACGCTTGATCTTGGTTATTTTCGCTTTCGCGGCTGGCAGCAAAGTTCAGAACCATGTTTCTGTGAATAACTCTTGAACCGTAAGTCACAGACGCTCGCTCTTGGCTGCATTCGTTTCAGCTCGTGGCAGCCAGTCTAAAAAACACTATCTTTGACTTCTCTGGATGTTTCCCAGGCGAGCTATTGGCAGCATGTTCAGAACCACTGTTTCTGAGGCTAATTCTTGAACCGTGTCATAGACGCTCGATCTTGGCGGCATTCGTCTCAGCGCCTGGCAATTAGTATAGAAGCACTGTTTCCCACTGTTTCTGAGGCTAATTCTTGAACCGTAAGTCATAGACGCTCGATCTTGGCGGCATTTGTTTAAGCGCCTGCCAATTAGAATAGAAGCACTGTTTCCCACTGTTTCTGAGGCTAATTCTTGAACCGTAAGTCATAGACGCTAGATCTTGGCGGCATTCGTCTCAGCGCCTGGCAATTAGTATATAAGCACTGTATTTGACTTCTATGGATGTTTCCCCGGCGAGCTATTGACAAGCAAATCCTAGACGCTCGATCTTGGTTATTTTCGCTTTCGCGGCTGGCAGCAAAGTTCAGAACCATGTTTCTGTGAATAACTTTTGAACCGTAAGTCACAGACGCTCGCTCTTGGCTGCATTCGTTTCAGCTCGTGGCAGCCAGTCTAAAAAACACTATCTTGGACTTCTCTGGATGTTTCCCAGGCGAGCTATTGGCAGCATGTTCAGAACCACTGTTTCTGAAGCTAATTCTTGAACCGTGTCATAGACGCTCGATCTTGGCGGCATTCGTCTCAGCGCCTGGCAATTAGTATAGAAGCACTGTCTTTGACTTCTCTGGATGTTTCCCAGGCGAGCTATTGACAAGTAAATCCTAGACGCTCGATCTTGGTTATTTTCGCTTTCGCGGCTGGCAGCAAAGTTCAGAACCATGTTTCTGTGAATAACTCTTGAACCGTAAGTCACAGACGCTCGCTCTTGGCTGCATTCGTTTCAGCTCGTGGCAGCCAGTCTAAAAAACACTATCTTGGACTTCTCTTGATGTTTCCCAGGCGAGCTATTGGCAGCATGTTCAGAACCACTGTTTCTGAGGCTAATTATTGAACCGTAAGTCTTAGACGCTCGATCTTGGCGGCATTCGTCTCAGCGCCTGGCAATTAGTATAGAAGCACTGTCTTTGACTTCTCTGGATGTTTCCCAGGCGAGCTATTGACAAGTAAATCCTAGACGCTCGATCTTGGTTATTTTCGCTTTCGCGGCTGGCAGCAAAGTTCAGAACCATATTTCTGTGAATAACTCTTGAACCGTAAGTCACAGACGCTCGCTCTTGGCTGCATTCGTTTCAGCTCGTGGCAGCCAGTCTAAAAAACACTATCTTGGACTTCTCTGGATGTTTCCCAGGCGAGTTATTGGCAGCATGTTCAGAACCACTGTTTCTGAGGCTAATTCTTGAACAATAAGTCATAGACGCTCGATCTTGGCGGCATTTGTTTAAGCGCCTGCCAATTAGTATAGAAGCACTGTTTCCCACTGTTTCTGAGGCTAATTCTTGAACCGTAAGTCATAGACGCTAGATCTTGGCGGCATTCGTCTCAGCGCCTGGCAATTAGTATAGAAGCACTGTATTTGACTTCTATGGATGTTTCCCAGGCGAGCTATTGACAAGTAAATCCTAGACGCTCGATCTTGGTTATTTTCGCTTTCGCGGCTGGCAGCAAAGTTCAGAACCATGTTTCTGTGAATAACTTTTGAACCGTAAGTCACAGACGCTCGCTCTTGGCTGCATTCGTTTCAGCTCGTGGCAGCCAGTCTAAAAAACACAATCTTGGACTTCTCTGGATGTTTCCCAGGCGAGCTATTGGCAGCATGTTCAGAACCACTGTTTCTGAGGCTAATTCTTGAATCGTAAGTCATAGACGCTCGATCTTGGCGGCATTCGTCTCAGCGCCTGGCAATTAGTATAGAAGCACTGTTTCCCACTGTTTCTGAGGCTAATTCTTGAACCGTAAGTCATAGACGCTAGATCTTGGCGGCATTCGTCTCAGCGCCTGGCAATTAGTATAGAAGCACTGTCTTTGACTTCTCTGGATGTTTCCCAGGCGAGCTATTGACAAGTAAATCCTAGACGCTTGATCTTGG